>NC_041393.1:656755511-656756037 GCF_002162155.2 Triticum dicoccoides
AGAGAGAGAGAGAGAGAGAGAGAGAGAGAGAGAGACGCGGCAATGTTGGCGCTAACACGAGGCCTGTGGGAGGTCAGACTACTTGGCTTCGAATTGGAGGCCATTACAAGGGGTACGGAGATGAACAAGCTCCATCCCGAACCAGGGAGGTAGGTTGTGATGAGCGGCGACCACAAACTCAGAGTATGATGGGTTTGCTACCAATATTTGGCTAGCCAAATGTTGGTATTGCCAAATATTGGGAATACCAAGAGTAGCGAAATGTTGGTAACTTTATATGAGATAGGCAAGATAAGTTGGTAACCAACCAATTAGTAGCCAATATTTGGCACAATCCCAGACATTGGCATACCAATTTTTGGCACTAAACCAGTTATGCTATCATTTCAAATGTGAGACTAGTTCTCCGGGAGGAGCGGAGGCTAGGTGTCATGGTGAATTCACATTTAGGCGAGTCATAATCACATGCCTTTTTTGGGGGACCTTAATTACTTGCCTCAAT
This sequence comes from Triticum dicoccoides, assembly GCF_002162155.2. Lineage (NCBI taxonomy): Eukaryota > Viridiplantae > Streptophyta > Magnoliopsida > Poales > Poaceae > Triticum > Triticum dicoccoides. The sequence goes on from NC_041393.1 coordinate 656,756,014, forward strand.
TTCATAGAAATTAATAGCACCAAT
>NC_041393.1:656756270-656760237 GCF_002162155.2 Triticum dicoccoides
GGCGGCTCCTCCTAGCTGTTGTCACTCTCATGCACCGGCCCTTTGGTTAGTGAGTGAGTTACAGAAACCATTGACTTCACAGTTTTGTACCAAAACCCGTAAACTTTGTGCTTAATCTTTTATGAAAAACACTGGCTGGTGGCTCTGTGCATTTTGATCATGATTATGACGTGTGGGTCCCGCTGGACAGGGTGATGTGGCAAAAAAAATGCCACATATTCGCCTTCTAGGGTTGTGGGGTTACGTCCTGATTTGGGGTGTTCATGTTTAAACACATAGACGGTGGTCTTGGGTGCGCTCGCGGCTACTAAGTGCAAGCAAGTTCGCCATTTGATGCCCGTGAAGACGTGCCCCTTGTGCGGTACAGCTGATGATGATGTGTATCATGCACTGGTCACATTTGATAATGCTACTAAACTATAGCTGAAGGAACATGTCGCGCACACTGGTGATGAACTGTTGTTACATCTGCTTGCGGTGCATTCGAGTGAGGTGAATGACATGATCATCATGCTCACATGGAGAATCTGGAGACTCCGTAGTGACTTGGTTTACGGGAAGAATATTCCACCCACTGAAGAATCTAGGAATTTCTTGTGTACCTATTTAAGCTCTCTTTCTCAATACGAAGCAGCTGCATACCGAGGAGATTGCCAAGGGCAAAGTTCCTGTAGATGGGACTGTCACTAGGTGCAATTCGACAAGCAGTCGGCGGACCCGCGATGGCCGCCACCACCGGGCACAGGCGGACTAGTTAGCACTCTCTGTCGATCGGTCTCTCTCTCCCGGTGATAGCTCATCAGGTGCAGGCATCATACTCAGAAACACACACATGAATCTTTGCCTCTGCCAACTGTTCTACTGCAATGATGCACTCGAAACCAAAATACATGCAATACTGGAAGAATGACTATCACTCCAATGGTCAACTCTCCGAACCACAAAAAAAAAATAGTGTAGTCGGATTCTTTGGGAGCTTTATCTGATGACTCTCTTGTCAGATCGCCGTATGGTCATATGATCAATGAAAGCAAGACAATCATCATTGTTCTATCTCATAACTCTCTTGTCGATCGTGGTATGGTCACCTGACCAATGAAATCAAGACGCTCATGGTTGAGGGGGAGTTTATTCTGGCCAAGATTGCTAGAACCCAGAATTGGGTTTCACACTGTCATATGCTAATTATGTTCGCACAACTCGGAATACCGTTTGTTGGTTGCAGGCCCCGCCACCGTTCATTCATAATCTTGTATTAACGGATTGTAATTCTATAGTTATGGAATAAAACAGACAGATTTCTCACAAAAAAACCTAACGCTATTTAACTGTCTAAAAAAATAACTGCCTTGTAAGGCAAACTAATCAGGATAAGGCTTTTCCATGCTGGCTCGGTCCCCTTCCTCTCTACCCCTAGGAGGCCTCAAATTTTGGGAACAACATGTTGGAAATTTCAGCTCATTGTTTTAGTTGCAAAGTATGATGCAAGCCAAGAGCCATCGATTGAAATAGCCTGTTAGTGTCCGCTTTGTTATGATTTGGAGAGCATCCTTCAACGTCATTGGAAATACTTTTTGTGAATATGCCCTCTTTTGTATGCATTTGTCGACTTATTCTTAGTGAAAATGCATTGCACTTGTTTGTTCGGAAAATAAAAGATTTTGCAGATGCTATACAGAGGCTGAATCAAGCCCTAGCAATTGCTGATGCTAAATGCTCTTGTATTCTTCAACATTCAAGGTTTGTATCCATTGCTAGGAATCATCAGGTGAAATTGAGAGCAACGAACACAAAATTTTACATGAAAAGCCATTACGAAAATAAACCACGGTCATAAGATAAGGTGACGATTTTAACTATATTTGAATAAGTATTACAAATGTAGCAGTTTTTCCACATTTTATATCTGCAAAACAGTGTGGCTTCTCCACACAAAAAAATAATAAAAGTGCTTCATCTTGGTTCATGAAGACAAATTTGGCATCCAAGGAAGATGAAAACAATAACTAGCATATTAAATCCATGCAACGATTTGTCACAAAAATGAAAATTCTTACATTAACCGTATATTCACTTAAGGGCCATCAGTTTGAGAATGACAATGCAACAAATAAGTTTTAGAAAGCTCAGCATTCGAGAAAACAGTAAAAAAGTATGTGACACACTGTATTTTTCTTCAGAAATTTAATTCTAGTTATGTTTCCCTGTTACTGTTAGTCTGTTACTGTGATGTAATACATTCAATATATTTTAAATGTTTTTTCGTTTGTTTTAGAATAATTGAGTTTGTACACAAAGTTTGACCAAATTTTTATTAGAAAATATCGACAACCACAATATTAAAGTCATATAGTATGAAAACTAATTTGACGATCCATGCAATGACATTGATTTCGTATTGTGAATGTTGCTATATTTTTCCTATGAAGTTGGTCAAACTACAAAGTTTGACTTGAAACAAATTTTATATGCAAACTAACAAGAAACGGAGGGAGTAGCTTGCAACTGATCAAGTTCTTCAAATCAATCATATTCAGTTTCAGTTGCTATGTGTTCCAGACGCCCCCCAAGCTGCTTACTGGATATATGCATCTCAACATGCCACACAACAAACATCATTGGATCAAATTGGGTGGAGATTACAATGGTTTCGCCGCGCATTGCTTACCCACAGACTGTCTCCTATAGCAAGAGCTCAGTTACACACTTACCGCAAGAATGAATCCGACCAAACATACAACTGCCAAAATGTCTGGATCATGCCTGCCTGCCTGCTGATCTCATGTTTGAGGCTGCTCTGTTTTACATCCGAGGACCATATGTCGACCTTGCTGAAGAATGTCTCATCAACGCGCAAGTGCCATAGTGTATCCACATGATCGATGCTTCACGTTGCTACGATACTGGAAGTAGGTGAGCTGAGCCCAAGACCCTGTCCTGTGCCTTTAGTGCCTGAATCGGATGAACAAGAGAACACATTACATTGTCCTGTCTTCAGAGTAAACTGTAACAATGAAACTGCTCCTAGTGATGGGTAGGCCTGCTATATTTACCTCCTTTTCCCAATCTATGCGGCATGCGATAAATGTAAGCAGCACCAGTTTGGTAAAGCTGCCGGAAACGATGCCAAGCCAGAGACCCTAGTCGAAGCATACCAGTTTCAGATTTCAGGACATCCATGACATTCAATGGCAGGTAAAACAATTGAGTAGGAGAAGTTGTTACCATTCCGTTTAGGTGGAAGACAAACGCAAGCATCGCAGCCAAGGGAATGCCTAACAGGTAGAACGCACCGAGATTCACTGCTGCGCCGATGTTCTGCTTGCCACTGCCGGTAAGCACGCCTTTACAGTTGAGAAAAATATGGTGTTAGTTGTGTAAATTAGCTCTTGCTCTTATGGATTGCTGATTATATATATTCAGAAGTAACTGTGTAGAACAATGAAGACTATGTACCTGAAAGAGAACTGTGCAGTCCATCTATCAAGTAGGATATTCCGAGAATGGGCAGCATCCTTGAAATGTATGTGACGATTTCCTGCTCATTGCTGTACAGGTACCCCCAAACATTCCGTAGCAAGACCATGGTCAGGGCTAACACCAATCCTACAGACAAGGCCATGTACATGACCACTCGCGTCGCTAGCTTTGCTGCTTCTGGGTGGCCAGCGCCAAGTTCGTTTGAGACGCGCATGCTACGGACGGGAAAAAGAGCAAGAATCAGCTGAGCAGATAAACAAGATTATATTGGACTTATGAAAATTCAAACTGTACCACATACATATATGATGGGACTTCATAATGTTACTCATTGGATTCAGAATTGGTCTTTTGAGTTGAGGAATTACAACTGACCTGATAGAAGAAGAAAGGCCAAGTGGTACCATGTACAGCAGAGCCCCTGTGTTAAGGCTGCAAAAGGGATCAACTAAGTACAGTTCATACTGCAGAGAACAAGCTATATATA
>NC_041393.1:656760569-656770157 GCF_002162155.2 Triticum dicoccoides
TCACACATGATATTAACATGGCCAGAACATTGTGCTTACCATATTGACAGCACTGATGTCTCAAGCTGAGGATTCGGCAGAAGCCCAGAGAGAAGCACAAGGATTTCAAATGACCACCACTCCAAGCTGCACATGTACAAGCAGTAATTATTCCAACTTGCAAGTCAAAAAATACAGTAATATATAGGAGTACCAGAGAAGAAGAAAAGGAAATACTAAAATTTCTATTTTGTTTTGGAGTATATACCAACCAGATCATCATGGCGGACGGCATGGCGAGCGCGGTGAACTGGCGCAGATCCTTGAACGCCTCCCGGGAGAAGCCGCTCCAGGTGTTCTTGCAGGTGCTCGACAGCCTGACGTACAGAGACAGTATGACCAGATTGATGCCGTAGGAGACGGCGTTGCTGAGCGCGGCGCCCTTGCTCCCCAGGCCGGCCTTGTACACCAGCAGCCAGCACACGAGCGGGTGGCAGAGCGCCGTGGTGCCGGAGCTGGCCGTCACGGGCAGGACGATGCTCTGCGACTGCAGGAACCGTATGTGGCACTGCAGCGGCACGTACACGACGAGCGACGGGATCATCCACCGCGCGTACTCGCCGGCCACGGCCGATATGCCCGGGTCCTGGCCGAGGAACACCAGGATCCTGGCGGTGTTGGCCCAGATGAGGACGATGGGGACGCAGGCGAGCGAGAGCACCACCATGGCGCGCTGCTTGTAGACGCCGAGCCGGTGGTACAGCCGCGCGCCGTAGGCCTGGCCGCAGAGCGTGTCCATCGCCGTCGCCATGCCAGTCTGCAGCCCACCAGATTAATCAATCAACAAACAGCAATCGGCTGTCTCCAAGTCGAGGGCACGGAATTCTTAAAAAAAAAATAGATGGGGACTAGGGGGGCGTAATGGCGCGTACGAGGAGGCTGTAGCCGGTGACGTTGGCGAGGGAGGTGGCGAGGGAGGCGCCGGCGAGGGGCAGCTGGCCGAGGTGGCCGACGACCATGACGGACACCATGTTGACGACGTTCTGGAGGATGCAGCTGGCGATGATGGGCCCGCCGAGCCGCACCAGCCGCTTCACCTCCGCCGCGGCGAGGCCCTGACGCGCCCCATCCTCGTCCGCCGCCGCCGCCGCCGCGTCCTTGCCGGGGCGCGCCGCCGCGAGCAGCGGCTCGTGGACGGGCACGCCGGGCTTGGCGTCCATGGATTAGGAAATTGGGTGGGGGGCGACGGGAGGGAGGGCGGAAGGCCTTTTTATGGGGAGGCTTGATGTGGCGTGAGCGTGACCGTGTGACGCTGGGACAATTTGGATCCACCGCTGGATTTTCTTTGCTTCTGTTGCGTTGCGGCTTCTGCCACCGCGTCACGAACCTCCTCTTTTTTTTCTTTCCTTTGTGAGGGAACGGATCCCCTTTTATGGGAAGTTGTGATGAGATGTGCAAAGGTTAGGGCATCGTCCCCAAAACGTCTGTAATCCTCCGGATCAAGGTGTGTAAACGTTGTTTATTATGCAACACGATTCCTTATTTTTCCAGTCTATGTATCTGTTTTTCCGTCTACCGGACACAAATTCGGAGGAGGTTTGTAGGGGTCTGAAACGCCGCCATGTAGGCACCTGGCCGCCAAGTAAACCCAAAAATATCTCCCGCGTGAAACTTGTCGTTAAAGGTGGAAGGCCTTTTTATGGGAAGGTTTGATGTGATGCGACCGTGAGAGGCCGGGTCAATTGGATCCATAGCTGGACTTTCTTGTTCCCGTTGCGTTGCGGCTTTTCTAGCTTTTGGCAAACTTTGATGGATTTAAGAACGCGCTGTCGATGTCGTTTCCCTAAAGAAAAAAATGCACCGTTGTTTGGTTAGGGTCTGGACCTGTTGAGGTCGTCAAACAATGCCTCGACAATTCTAGCCGTGATATTCCAGAAAAACAAATTATTTTCTGGCAAAACAATTACTATTTTGTGAAAAGGATCAATCAAATCTTTTATAAAAGTTCATCAGAAATAGAAAGCATCTCAGATAATATAAAAAGTACATCGAGATTCAGGGCCACCGAACAATCACTACTGTCATCAGAACGAGCCGCCGATGCGCCGCTATCGCCTCTTCTGCTGGAGCCGGCATGACCTTGTCGATGATAGCCGGGAAGTTTTCGTGTACGTGGCCTTAAGGACCAGCGCCCTGACCCCCGTAGTCATCACTGTTGAACCCTTGCATATACCTGAAGCACCGTACCTGACACCAACTCTCGCTACTTGACGAGAAACTCTAACCTCACCACCCCAAGGAGACGGCAGGAATCTACGCCGAAGCTTCGCCGACTAGTCTAGACAGACGGACTCGAGGAAAATCGGAGTCTAGAAGACAAACTCGTAGAAGAAGTGCCGCCATCTGCCCGAGCATTGCACGTGCGAGGATTAAAAAAACCTAATCTAAACTACTAACTTGAGCGGAGGCACCGGGTTTTCCCTCCCCGCCATCGGCCAGCGGAGCGGAAGGCAGAGGGAAGGTGAATACACGGGATCGCTGATAAAGTTTGGAGGTAAAAGTTCATCCTAGCCGTCTAGGGTTAGATGAGAAAAACGAGGCACTGTAGACAGAATGATAATTGGGGTAACAAAAATTACTGCTTGGTCCTCAATAACCCATTCCAATATAAAACGCTACAGAACCTATATGAAGGTCCTTCCCAAATGAATAAGTAAGAAAGAACGGCATATTTTCGAATGAATCAGTAGAAATAGAACGGACAAGGAACACTTATTGACTCCCAATACCAAACTCACAATATGGACCCGACAGAATTGGGTAGACACAAAAGGGAATATCAAACTCACATTGTGGATCCGACAAAAAAATTGGCAGGCACAAAGAGGACGACCGTGCATGCCAAAAGAACAAGAGGAAACTTTCGTCGAGTGTGACCACTTGGCAGAATTCTTATCGACTGAGCAAGGCATAAACTCTTGTTAAAGGCAGGTTGAAAATGGGCAAATAGCACTCGACTCAAAGAGCACTCGACTAAAATGAGCGAAACACCATCGAGCAAAAGAATGACTGTTTTTAAAAACAAAAGGCGCCGCCGAAATGTAAGCTGCTGCAAAAAAATCCTTTCAAATAATTTAAGTATATCTATAGAAGATCGACAATTTCTTTCTGAGAGCAGGATGTAGAATTGCTGTCCTGATTCCGAAAACTGCATAGGAGTGATGTCATGTGCATGAACTTCCAATACTGTACTCGAATTACACGGATTGGGAGAAACAGTGAGGCTAGCTGAGCATATCCTATCCTGTTCCATTCCATTCCCAACCATGCCCATAACTAAGAAACTAGCCTCTAAGGAATCGATTTTTCTGTTTTTTCTCTTTAAAAAATTATGGCCCTCGTTAGCGCGACACATGTGATGCTGTTGTTCTGATGCTGTTATTCCTATGCAAATTTTGTTTTGTACATTTGGCTTGTTGAGTCTTCCACCACCTTGATTGGGTTAAATCATGGGCCACGTATTCTCTCCGCCGCTCTGAACGTCTGTTCTTTGCTCGTCACGTATCAGTTTCTAGGTCGGAATCTCGTTGCACCGATTTTCTTTTCTGGTTCTTGTGCGATGTGTCCGCTGTTTTCCTTTCCTTTGGCTTGCTATAAATACATACTACGGAGTAGATGAGTTGTTGCGCCAATTGGCGCAGTGACCAACTGTAATTTGAAGGTAAAGCGAAGTTTTTGAAAGATTTTTTTCTCAACTATTTGCAAATAATTATGTTCATATTGCGTTTCTATTGCCTTGACAATGATCATTGCCCATAACTTTTTTGGCGATTTGTTTATGATGACATAATATTCTTTTCATGATGAATTTTTTTGACCAGAAGTTAAGCGAACCATTAATGGACACTGATGAATTTTTTTGACCAAAATTTAAGTGAACCATTAATGGATATTTTCCTCAACTGTCTTGGCTCTGCCATCTGATTAGCTTCAATCCCGATCCTTAGCCAAGTAGTCATAGGACATATAAAAAAAAGTAGTCATGGGAGGGCTGTGTGCAAAGGGTGCTAAATTATCTTTTCCTTCCCCTCTCGCAAGGTGACTAGGAAAAGCCTTCTTCCCCTCGATCTTCACGGGCGAGCCCATGCATTCGCCTCCCCTACACCTGCCGCTCCGGTGGACGGTAACGGGGAGGGGATTTTCGGTGCCTCGGATCCAGCTAGTAGATTGGTAGGGTTTTAGTCCTCGCAGTGGCGGCGTTTGGATGGAGGGCGGTGCTTTTGCTTCGAGTCAATCTTTCGGGCTCCGATCCTCTTCAATTTCGTCTGTTGGGATAGGTTAAACGGAGTTCGACGTAGATTCCTGCCAGCTCCTCTCAGCAGCGAGTTTAGAGCTTCTCATTGTGCGTACACAACGGCGATATTTCGTGTCAGGTTCTTCAGATCAATTCCTGGAGTCAAAGCCGACGACTACGGCTCCAGGGTGCTAGTTCTTAGAGGCATATGTACAAAGACTTAGCTGTCATCGACGAGGTTAAGTCGGCTCTGGTATGGGAGCGGCGACAGTTGCGCGCCGACGGCTCGTTCTGGCGACGGCAATGGTTTTTCGGTGGTCCATGGACATCAATATAGTTTTTATTATCCCTCAAAAAAATATATAATTTTTATTATGTTTGAGGTGTTTGTACTTTTGGTGAATCTTTATAATAAATCTGATAATTTTCACAACAAAAAGGAGGGTTGTGTATTTCATTTGTGTTCAAGACTATTGTTATATATGTAATGTATAATACTTGGGCTTGTTTGCTGACATGCGTTAATTGACGCATAGACCAACTGCATGCCGGAAATTATCGTCGTTTATTATGCGACTATTTTCTCAATTTTCCATTAACCTTTTTCTTAACATGAATGTTTTTTTGGGTGAATCTGGCTATGTGATGAAAACCAATGCCAGGCTCTTTCAGAAGCAACCCCCCCTTAATTTATGACGTGACCATTACACTTTTTCTAAATCCTGCCATGAATTTTTTTTAACACGTTTTCTCTTGTAAATTTTCCATTGCTAATTTTCATTATGTGTTGATCGTCCTTTACTAACACATGAATTTAGCACTTCTCATCAAAGGCGGATCCAGCGCGGCCTTTACAAATAGGCATGGCTGGTAGGCACATCTTTCTTCAAAGTCAACTCCAAATCGGCTATGAATGGCTCTAAACAATTATGGGTAGGTACCGGACTTTGAAAAATATGTTTTTCTGTCTATGGTTTTCATTCTAGCGCTCCAAATCCCCCATATACTTAACACAATCTTAGTGAGTTGAGCACGGTGAACTTTTTTAATGACATTGAACAACCATCTTTATCTAGCACATGGGTCGGCTTGTATTGATAGCAGTTTCATTGTTTCATCATCTACGAGCGTTCATTAGCATCTCCCCATGGCACTCCAAAAGCCGACGGTGACACTATAAATCTTTCTCGTCGCAAAATTGTGCACTAGATCGGTTTTTTAGTTACATTGACTAGAGCATGTACTTCTACACTTACTCGAATAGACAACATTCCTGTGATTCAACGGCTCCCCTGATGGAAGTGATAGCTTGGCCCCGTGGTCACCACTTGGTTGCCATCTGCTGTGTCGAAGCCTCCATCGCTGCTTGGTTACGGCATTCGCTGCTGGTGGATTGCTGCACCCACATTGCTATGTCAAAATCTTAGCTAGGCCCATGCAAACTGAAGTGAGGAGCGGCTCTGTCGCATGTGGTTTAGATGAACCAGCCCGAATGACATAGAAGATTGCCCCACCCTATTGTAGCACCTAATTACCAGCAAGGTCAGTCCGACACACAGGCCACACCTATCAGCTTCAGGACAAATTTTGAATTGAGATACTTAGGACGTGTTTGGTTGCCTGTGTGAGGTCCAACCAGGCCCGCGCGGGAAGGATTCGACCTGTTTGGTAGCCCGCATACATTATTGGGCCTGCATCGCACGCTTCTTAAAGCACCTCAGGGCCTGGCTCACTGAAAACGCACGAATCGGCAATTTCTCCAGGGCCAGGCCCGAGCAGTGCACGTGGACGGGCGCGGCTGCACGCGCGCGACCACGCTCGAGAAGCCGCGTTGCTTCCCGAAGCACCGACAGTTAATTATTAGCCTCACCGCCCCTCACCGCTCCCTCTCCCCACTCTTCCCCACTCTCCCAACTCTCACCGGCGGCGGCGGATCCGAGTAGAGGAAGAAGACCACCGGACTCCCCAATGGCGGTAAGCACTTCTCTCTCACTAGTAGAAAAACACCTAATAGTCCCGGTTCGTGAGGGCCTTTAGTCCCGGTTCATGAACCGGGACTAATGGGCCGTTACTAATACCTCCACCCATTAGTCCCGGTTCAAACAAGAACCGGGACTAATGTGCCTCCACGTGGCTCGGTGCGCCGAGCCCGGTCAGGGGGCCTTTAGTCCCGGTTGGTGGCATCAACCGGGACCAAAAATCCATGTTTTTTTGGAAAGTGGCTGCTTTAGGGGTTTTGGGGTTATTTTTAGGTTGTTATATTAGCTAGCTAATAGAGAGAAGTGTCCTCTCTTATATCATCGTCCTTGGTTTACCAACGCTACTGCTATATATGTTCATTTTACCCGCTGATATAATAACTCATGCATGCTCACATACATCAGCATATATAATAACAAGTACTCGTCCTACTAATCATGCATCATCATACAACTTCTACTCGTTATTAATAATAAGTCATACGATCATCATCCTCATAGTCATCGAACCCAACCCTACATAATTATTCTTAACACATGATCATCAGTATCAGGTAGGACCTAAACACCCTTAAGGTAAAAATAGCATAAAACAATATAGAACCTGACTCTCCATTATGAAGAATGGCGATCATCCTGTCTCCAATTTTTGCCCTTCGCTGAATGTTGCTTCCAAGAAGCTCCTTACGACTGTCCATACATTTTTTCTATTCTTTGATTGTCATGTCTCCACTTCTTTTAGAAACCCGGTATGGACAGTTCAGATTCGTAGGAAGACCTGGTTGTATGTTCAAAACATGAAGGCTACCGTGTGTATACATCAGATGAGGCACACAATCATTCGGGATTATCTGTTGAAAAACATAGTAATAACTTCGTAGTTAGCAATGATATGATGTACTAGTTTTAGAAGTGTGCAAAAAGATGCACGGATGTCGTAATAGTAAAAAATCTTACCAGGGTATCTCCATGGTAGTTACCGTAGTTCAACACGTGCACTAGTGGCACGTATTGACCATAATATTGAGGAGTTCGATTGTAGACATTGTAATTCTCAAGATCAGTACAAAATGCGACCAGATGATTTTTCTCCTGATAAGTTAGTTCGGAGCCTTCGGTGTAGTAGGTTCTGTCTACCATCTTCCGCACATTCTTTGAAGAATGAAAATAAGCTGTCAATGGAGAATAAGTTATCAACTATTTTGAAATAAACAATATAAATTACTTAATAACTATGTTAAGCTCACATGGGGGAAGAATTGGAGGTGTATCCACAAGGAGGAAAATCGTAGGTCTCTCTTGCTCGATTGTAGGATCACCAAGATCCATGGTAACAAGCATACCCTCATCAAAACCATACATCTTGCAAAGTGCTTCCCAATTTTTGCAACCAAAATGGGTTACACTCTGAGCATTGTACAACTTTACTTGAAAATCCAAACCATGATGGGTACTTAGGATAATTTTTTTGGTTTCGAAACTTTCATGGTCTTCAAAACCCATCCTCTCCAAGACATAGCGTCTTGCAAAGCATGGAATAAGCTAGTCGAATTGGAAAAGATGAAAAATATTGTCATGACTAAAATAGTTGAAGTCATGAGTAATTACGAAAAAAAACTATTATCATCGGTTGCGTATCGTATGAACATCGAAGGTCTCCTCGAGCTTAATGCTGAAGCGACGATCTTCGTCCAGCTCAATGAACCTGTCGCAGATACCTCGGTCGTCGTGGCACCAGTCGCACTCCCCCGGGTGGTTTTCCTCGTCCGAGTACGACATTTCCGGCCTATGTTCATAATTCAAATATTAAACTAGATTATTAATCATGGGTTGACTATCGGTGATGTACGTAGCTCCTCCTTTCATTCCCGAGTGCATTATTACATCAAATTATCTAGCACACGGAATGAAGGAGAACTTATCTAATATGAGCATTCAGTAAGCAAAACCAAATCATAAAATAAGCAAAACCAAATCATAAAATAAAGTAGTATTCAAATTAGCATGCATTCAATAATTATAAGCAAAAGTACATCATCTCTTGGTGTCCGTACATCGTCGAATATTATCACTAATATAGCATCACTAATACAACTAGAACCGTAGCGCCCGACGGGTATCGACGCGGGCGGTGGATAAAGATAAGGAACCATCACAGGATCATAGCTCCAGTGAGATCCCTGGAGAACCTGCCAGGTATTGTCAAACCTGCCCTCCAATGCAACCATGTAGCGACGGACGTGCTCGTCCTCCTCGCTGACACGGTGACGTACCACCTTCGCGGTGTCCGGAAGCCTCGGCACCGTCACTGGACCACGCGACCGCCACCAAACAAGGATCGGGTCAACAATGGACTGCCTCCTCACCAACCTACGTCCCCCGGAAGGTAGCACCTTCCAATACCAGCCCGGTGGAGCCCAGTCCCAAACATGGCCCTGATCTAGCAAGCCTCCACCACCGAGTCGACGACGACGAGGATGCGGGATAGGCATCGCCGACGTCGATGTGGAACTACTTCTATATATAGTTAAATAAAGTAGTTTTATTAATTAAATCAACTAGCTAGTTCAACCACTAAACACTTACTATAAATAAATAAAGTAGTACTTACTAAAAACAAACTACTTCTATATATAGTAAAATAAAGTAGTTTATTAAATCAACTAGCTAGTTCAACTATATATGAAGCACTTACTATAAATAAAATAAAGTAGAATTACTAAAAAATAAACTAGTATTTTTCTAACTAATTATATTAAACACTTTCTCTTCTTATTTTTTTCATTTTTCTAAATACGTACTATAAACAAAAAAATCATTAAAATTCTATAAACAAAATTACAACAGAAAAAAATCATTAAGATTCTATGAACAGAAAATCTATGAACTACACATATAAATTACTACACATCCAACAAAAAAATCTAACTAAAATCATAAAAAATCTAACAAAAAAAACTACTAACAGAAAAAAAATCTAACATAATATGAACAAATTAATTACACAATATGAACTACATATCTAAATTACACCACATCTAATCTAACAAATAAATCTATGAACTAACAAGAAAATCTAAAAAAAATCTAACATAATATGAACAAATTAATTACACAATCTAAATTACACAATATGAACTACATATCTAAATTACAACAAATCTAATCTAACAAATAAATCTATGAACTAACAAAAAAATCTAACAAAAATAAAATAAAGTTGCTCACGGTCGGCGACGGCGACGGCTACGGCGACGGCGAGGTGCAGCAGGGCGGGCGACGACGTCGGGGACGGCAGCGGGGCGGGGCGACAGGGCGGGCGGCGACGGCAGCGGG
>NC_041393.1:656770265-656771184 GCF_002162155.2 Triticum dicoccoides
GGACGGCGCGCAGCGTCGGGAGAGATCGAACTCGGGGCGGGGCGGCAGTGCTACTTATATAGCAAAGGCTTTGGTCCCGGTTCGTACGGCAAACCGGTACCAATGCACGCCTTTTGTCCCGGTTGAAGCCACCAACCGGGACCAAAGGCCTCTTTTCGGCACTGCAAAGGGCGGGAAACGAGGACTTTTGGTCTCGGTTGGTAGCACCAACCGGGACAAAAGGAGGGCATTGGTACCGGTTGGTGGCACCAACCGGTACCAAAGAGGGGTATTCGTGCCGGTTGGCTCTACCAACCGGTATCAATGGACCCGTCTAATTTTTTATTTTCTGCAACTGTTTGTTAGTGGATTCTTTCTGCAGCTGTTTTTTTAGTCCCACCTCGCCCAGCGAGAGGCACTCGCAGCTGTTTATAAGCCCTGAGTGCAGAGATGATGAAGAAGAGGCTCAATGCTCACCTGCACGTTGATTAGCTTCAAGCCTTGAGGAATAGGGGTAGACTGCACAGAGCTATGTGCAGTGTAGTTGACACTATTCCGAAAGGCTTGAAGCAAATTAACGAGCATTGCGCCTCTTTTTTATTTTTAATGACTTATTTTTAATAGTTGTGATTAACTTAACTAAAAAATGAGCATAGATGCTTATTTTTAATGACTTATTACAACTCAGAAATAAAAAGAAAAAATAAATATAGCAGAAAAGAAAAAATAATATAAAAAACTACTCAGAAATAAATAGAAGCAAAAATAGTTGTGATCAGAAATAAATAGAAAAAATAGTTGTGATTAACTTAACTAAAAAATGAGCATAGATGCTTATTTTTAATGACTTATTACAACTCAGAAATAAAAAGAAAAAAAATAAATATAGCAGAAAATAAAAAAACTATATAAAAAACTACTCAGAAATAAATAGAAGCAA
>NC_041393.1:656771362-656808102 GCF_002162155.2 Triticum dicoccoides
ATAGTTGTAATTAACTTTACTTAAAAAATGAGCATAGATGCTTATTTTTAATGACTTATTACAATTCAGAAATAAATAGAAAAAAAATAAATATAGCAGAAAAGAAAAAAAAACTATATAAAAACTACTCAAAAATAAATGAAAAAATAGTTGTGATTAACTTAACTAAAAAGTGAGCATAGATGCTTATTTTTAATGACTTATTACAACTCAGAAATAAAAAGAAAAAAATAAATATAGCAGAAAAGAAAAAAAACTATATAAAAAACTGCTCAGAAATGAGCATAGATGCGCTTATAGAGAAAATTCAACCTAAATTCATAATGAATTTCTACTAATTTCAGAGAAATTCATATGAATTTAGATTAAATTTCCTGTATAAGGGCATCTATTTTCATTTTGAGAGGAGCTCAACAAAGGGAGAGAGCGAGGGGCTTATAAACCGGTCTGATTCCCCTTCAGTTGGCGAGGTGGGACTAAACTCTGACCGCAACGAGGGCCAACCCTTTAGTCCCAGTTGGTGGCTTGAACCGGGACTAAAGGGCAGCCTTTGGTCCCGATTCAAGCCACCAACCGGGACCAATGGTGGTGGGCCAGGAGCGAGGCGCATTGGTCCCGGTTCGTACCACCAACCGGAACCAAAAGGTCCAGACGAACCGGGACCAATGGCCCACGTGGCCCGGCCGGCCCCCGGGGCTCACGAACCGGGTCCAATGCCCCCATTGGTCCCGGTTCTGGGTTGAACCGGGACTAATGGGCTGACCTGGCCTGGACCATTGCCCCCTTTTCTACTAGTGTCTCTTCCACATGAACGCTAGATTCGATCCACGGCGATAGATTCGATCCACGGCGGACGGGAATGGGGAATAGAGGTAGCTAAGCATAGGGGTAAATCATACTAGTTCATAGAAGTTCATACATAGAAGTTCATACATGCAAGATCGATAGATTTAGGGATAGGGGGATAGGGCAATAGGGGGAAAGGGGGTACAGAACGGACACCGGCTGACTGCGGCGGCCGTCACCGGCGTGTAGAGCGGCTGGTCGAGCGGCTGGTCGAGCTGCTGGCCTTCATCTTCTTCTTCATCGCCGTGCGGGCCGGCGGATCGTCCTCGTCGTCCTCGGCGGAGTCGAGGTCGATCTGCCAGGTAGGACGGACTGGCTCCAGCGCCTTACCTGGCATGTGCACTGCCTCTTCTTCCTCCTCCTTAGGCTCCCCGCCGATGACCAGCGGCGACGCGATACCCGTCTCCCAGTATACTGCGGCATGGCGGTCATTAGGAGCAAAGTAGGTCTTGTACTTGCGCCACTTCTTCTTGTTTAGGGTCGTCGGAGACGACATGATTCATGGCCTAGCGAAGGATTGCAACTGCCATCGCGCCCTTCGCTGGGTCAGGAATCAGCGTCTTCAACTCATCTTGAGTGGCCTTCGTGAGCACGGCATTGGATTCCTTCTGCATTGCCGGCATGGAGCCGAAGTTCGAGCACACCTCCATGGTGTTCTCGAACTTGGTCCGGTCACCAGCCATCCACCCGAGGAAGAAGGCTCTCTAGCCAATACCCCGAGGGAAGGGGTTGCCATTGGAGCTGGAGCTAGAGCTCATGGCGATGGGGAGGAGGAAGGTTGATAGTGAGAGAAGAGATGGGGTGGGTAAATAGTGGTGGGCGGGGTGAGTAAATATAGGGGGTGGAGAGGAGGAGAAGAGTGATAGTCATGCCGTTTTAACTGCAAGCTCTTGAATTGGCCATGAACTCTGTGCAATGCCTGACTCCATGACTTGTGTGCAGATCGAGGATAGCAATGCGATGGGCACGGAGGTGCTCCCGACCATTGACAGCAAGGGCGAGCATCCCTTTCACCCAATGCCTGACGAGGTTGAGCTGCCGCCCACCGCCGAGGAAGACCCGAGGACGCCTGAGGGTGGCGACGACGAGGGCATGGAGGAGCCCCTCAGCAACAAGCGCCGCAACTACGGCCACTACCATCAGGAGGATGGCCCAACTCACTTCTGCAAGGTCATCCTTGCACCGAAGTTTGAGTGCATCCCCATGCCCCTGGACTTCACCAAGCACTTCGTCGTGGTGTCGACGGAGTTCAAGCTCAGGAACAACACCGGCTGCTCCTGGAAGGTGACGGTCAAGCTGATGAACGGCAGGGTGACCCTGGATCAGGGTTGGTCCACCTACGCAGCCGTTCATCAGATCAAGATCGGCTACATGGTGACGTTCAATCTCCTCACTTCCGACACCCTCAAGGTCATCATCTTTGACGACGATGGCATTGAGGTCGTCAACAAGTGCGGGAAGCACGACGAAGCCTTCGCCGCCAAGGAGTAGGTCGGGGCCTCCCTAAGTACTATCGAGTCTGCTATGATTTATGTATAGAATTGTTATGAACTGTCGTACTGCTTATATCTGAATTATCTAGTTGATGCTTTGGTTATACTCTGTTGTGCTTATGATGTTTGCTGCCGAAGTGTGGTGGTAACCTCACCAACTAGCCAAAGAGGTTACCACACATCAGGCCTTGCATACAACCAAACACCATGCCTTGGGTTTGTGGACTAACATGCATGCCCAAACACCAGGCAGTGTGGTTCAGCTCATGCAGATAAGAGGGCATGCAGGCAACCAAACAACATGCATATGGTGCATTTGAGGCTGCATTTGCATAGCCAGGTTGGGTGGAGAAGTGTATGCGATGCAGGCACTGTAGCAAACGGCAACCAAACACGCCCTTAAGGAACACAAACTGGAATTTCCTTATGTTTTGATGCAATTTCCTCGCTGTTCATGTTACCTACATTACCCTGTACTGCAGTAAAGCTATTTTCATGTGTACCGCAGCTAAGAATTTTTTCATGTGTACCTTGCACTGGAATTTGTGTTGGTGTAGTTTTGCCTTCAGACAGTTAGAATTTTTTTTCCCTGATGATTTCAAATTTTTAACTAGATTGTATGATGTTTTTTTTTTCTGCAGGCCAGTTCATGTAGCAGGTGTATTTTGAGGAGCTGGGTGAGGAAAAACATGGAAGAGTTCAACATAAGTGTGATCAAAAGGAGTAGGACATTTCCTGAGCTTTAGCCTGTGGACTGTCTCTTGGATGATTTTCCTCTGTCCTCCACCAGTATTCGGATCTGTTGTTCCCCATTGCTTCTCTCCAGGCACTTGCCCCTCTGTTATGCTTCACTGACTTGTTTTTCTTCTTCTTCTGTCTCCCCCTCTCCCATGGCGTCTCCCTGATTTTCTTATGCTCTTTCTTCTCCTCATTTCCTCTCTCCCATGGCACCTGCCAGATGAGTTGTGTGATGCAATTTTTCAGTTGTATTCCTCATCCGAACATCTGGTTTCTCCCGAGGACAACCCTTCGCCGGTCTCCAGAGCGTCGGCCCGGAGTTGATTTCATAGACCTCATATCCTAAATATTCCGGGAGGTAGCCGATGCGCACAGCTTTGTGCTTCCTTGTGCGCGCGTCGTAGCCGAGGCCTACGCGGCAGCCCACCTCACGGCTCTCCGGGAGCGCCGCCAGTCGGCCGGTGGATGGGTTGAGCACGTGGTGCGCCCCTGCTGCTTGGAGGATGACGAGGCCGCGGCACTGGTGGGTGACGACGCGCGGGGCGGGGTTGAGGGGGATCTCCGTGAGCGTCGTGCCGCCGGGGTTGCCGGGCGACCACGCCTGCACCTTGGGATGTCCGGCCGGTGAGCGCGAGTTCTGCACGAACAGGATTCTTGGGCCGCCGTGGCGGTTGGCGAGGAGGTGGTGGAGCTCGGCGAAGTCGTCGGTGGCCAGCGCCACGGCCCAGGCGCGAGAGAGGCAGCGGCACCTGTGCACGGACCTGGACGGCAACCGCGCGAAGATATTCTCGATGATATCGTCGGGGATGTGTGGCAATGGATCCTCCATGGCGTCCGGCACTGCGTCGGGGAGGCAGCCGCCGCTGGCTTTGCGCTTGGACATTGGAGCACGCACAACCTAGAGGGAACAGATCGATCTACCGGGCACACGTATCCTCTCGGCTCGCACGGGTACAGCCGTAACTTTTTTTAGGTAAATTAGGGATTTTATTAAAAGTTCACGCCCTCCGGAATACAGGCAATATCTGGCAAAACCCCTAGCCACACATGGCGGCCCACTGCGAGAGACGCAGCTTCCTTAACTAGCATGTAGGCCTCAAAATTATTGCATCTACTTTCAAAACGAAAATCAACAGAAGAAAAATTGGTGCTACTAACTTGAATCTCTCTAACGATAGGAGCATAAGGTGGGGATCCTGCAGCTTTGATATTAGAGATAACTTCTGCACTGTCTGAAGCAATGACAAGGTCTTGCAGATTCAAATCCCGCGCTAGGGCTAGTGCTTCGCTACATGCATGAGCCTCAAGACTTGCCGGGTCCGTGAGACCATCGAAGACCATTGCTGAAGCACCCAAAAATTTGCCCAACTTGTCACGACAGACCACTCCCGCTGCACCTTTGTCTCCTAAGGTTGACAAGCCACCATCACAGTTAAATTTTGCAGCCTCGCCCGAAGGCGGCAGCCACACTTTCGCTGTTGGCTGGTTCACTCGACCTTCATTAGCCATGGGTCGACGCGAGGTAGCTATATCTAACTCCTCCAATAACCTCTTGATAAAACTCATAGTAGAAAGCGGACTCTGAAGCTCATTATCATGAATAGCTTTCCTTCTTGCCCACCATATTGCCCACATGGTCACTAGAATTCTAGCTAGATCCTGTTGTGAAGTGGTCTCGAAAAGCCAAAATAGCCAAAGCCTAGCATCCTCGTTTTGATTTGATATCACATGCTCGACCAGATCATCGTCCTCCAAGGCCCAAACACACCTTGCCATGCGCAGGTTAACAAAGAGTGGCGCCAAGTGTCCTCGGCCGCCCCATAAATAGAGCAAGATGTAGAATCTGTCATGTGTCTATCATGTCTAACCGAGCCAGTTGGGATTGAAGTATGCGCTAACCGCCACACAAACACTCTAATTTTTGACGTGACTTTAACCTTTGACAGCTGGGTCCATGAGTGTTTGTCAGCAGCAATGTTCGAGTGACCCGGTCGATGATCTAGCCAATCCTCTCTCTGAGTCTTGATAGCACAAATCATCCGGTACGCTGATCTTACCGAAAAAATACCTCGCTTATCATAATGCCAAGCCCGAAAGTCCTCCTGTTGCCTTGTGTTGAGTGGTATATTGAGAATGACCTCGACATCAACATGTATAAAGTGTTCTATTAGGGCTGGCTTATTCCACGATCGGGTGGCAGGGTTGATTAGCTCCGACACCAACACCGGCGGGTTTGCTGATCGTGCACATATGGGCCTGAGCTCAAAATCTCTCGGCAGCCAGTTGTCGGACCAAACGTCAGTAGTAGCTCCTGTGCCGATCCGCTTGATAAGTCCCAAGGATAGAATATCTCGGCCCTCCAGGAGAGATAGCCAGACCCGGGAAGGTGTATTTCCCAAAGTGGCATTCAACAGATTGGTATCCAGGAAATACCGAGCCTTCAAAACGCGAGCGCTCAATGAATCGGGTTGCTGCATCATCCAACATGCTTGACGAGCTAGAAGTGCCAGGTTGAACAGTTCGATATCTCGAAAACCCAGGCCACCCATGTACTTAGGTTTTGACATAGTTTTCCACGACACCCAGGCTGTCCTCCTCTCGCCATTTTTACTTCCCCACCAAAATTTCCGTACCAAATTGTTGATGTGCTCGCATAGACCCCGAGGTAGCTTGAAACATGCCATCGAATATGTAGGGATGGCTTGGGCGACAGATTTGATAAGGACCTCCTTCCCGCCCGCAGACAAACACTTCTCCATCCAACCTTGCACCCGTTTCCAGATTCTGTCCTGTAAATACTTGAAAGATCCTTCTTTCGTTCTGCCCACATCCGAGGGTAAACCCAAATATTTCTCAGTTAGCGCCTCATTGTTGTACCTCAAGGATGTTATTGACCGCTTCTTTGGTCAAGTCCGCTACTCCCTTGCTGGAAAAAATCGATGATTTATCTACATTTATTCTCTGGCCGGATGCATCACAATAAACTCTGAGAAGACCTTTGACACGTGTAGCAGACGCCTCATTTGACTCAAAAAAGAGTAGACTATCGTCGGCAAAAAGGAGGTGATTAACCAAAGGGGCTGTCGGTGCAACTGCAATTCCTTGAACCCCAACTTGGGACTTCAGCAAGCAAGAAAGTCCCTCCGCTGCAAGCAGAAATAAATATGGCTAGATTGGATCTCCCTGCCTTAGCCCCCGAGTCGGCCTGAAACCATCCAGACAACCACCATTAAACAAAACCGAGAAAGTGACTGAAGAGACACACCTCATTACAGTCTCCGTAAATCTAGGGCTGAAACCTAGTTTGATCATCACCGCCTTCAGATACGGCCACTCCAAACGATCATACGCCTTCATCATATCCAGCTTAAGCGCAAAATCTATTTCCCTTCACCCTTCTTGTTTTCATATAATGCAAACACTCATAGGCCGTGATAAAATTGTCTGTAATGAGAGGTCATGGGACAAAAGCAGACTGCTCTTCAGAGATGATATCGGGGAGAAATAATTTCAGCCGGTTAGCTAAGACCTTTGACGCAATCCTATAGATTACGTTACAAAGACTTATAGGGCGAAATTGTCCTAAAACTTTTGGACTGGAGATCTTGGGAATTAATACGATGAACGTGTTTTTTATCTCCTCCGGGGAATCAGGTCCGTCAAGCACTCGGATTATCATCCTAGTAACCTCATCACCACACAAATCCCAGTGTTTCTAGAAGAAGTGCGCGGGAAAACCGTCTGGGCCAGGTGCCTTGGTTGGGAACATCTGAAACAGGGCCTCTTTAACCTCCTCTCTGCTATAATCTACGTTAAGACGAGCATTCATATTTCCATCCACACGTACATGGATGTGGGACAAAACCTCCTCCATACCAATAGTGCCCTCTGACGAATACAAGTTTTTATAAAACTCTGTGGCCATACCTGCCAGCTCGCTCGGGTCAGTGCACACCATTCCATCAGTTTGTTAAAGTTGGATGATCCTATTTTTGCCCGACAAGCACTTGCTTTCCGCTGAAAAAATTTCGTGTTGCTATCGCCTTCAGCCAGCCACGTGATCCGAGAGTGCTGTTTTGCCATGATCTCCTCCCTATACGATAATTCAACCAAGCGATCCATAACCTTTTCCTCTTTCTGTCCAGGGCCCGTCCGCAACGGGTCCGCTCTAAGCTCAGCAAGCTGCCGGCGCAACTCCCTCATCTCCTGATGTACAAATCCAAAGGTCCTCTTGCTCCACCTTATCATTGAGGCTGAAACATCTTGCAGTTTGTTCGCCAAGTCAGCTAAAGTTGACGCCGGGCCTTTTCCATTCCAAGCTTCGTCCACCGCATCACGAAAACGCTCATCAGTCTCCCAAGCACACTCATACCGGAATGGTTTCCTCCCAACCATCCGTTGGCAGCCCATCTCTATGTCAGGTGTTCTTGGCTGCTGTCAGGTGTTCTAGTGTTGCAAAAGGGAAAAGTAAGGACCAGCTCGGCGAGGCCAGCGCTCGGTCTAGCCGGACCCTGCAATGTTGACCAACTGAAACTCGCTTTTCAAATGTCCAGTCAAGACCCAAATATCCAATATCTGCCAAGCCACAAACATCCACCGCATCTCTGAACCCATCCATTTGTGCACTATCCCGTGTATTCGGTCCAATCTGTTCCTCCTGGCGAAGTATTTCATTGAAGTCGCTGATGTATAGCCACGGCAGGGTACTCTCCCCCCTTAGCCTCTTCATAGTTTCCCATGTTTTATACCTCAAGCTCCTGCTTGCCTCCCCATAGAAACATGTAAGCCGCCACTGATCCGATCCAGGGCTCGATACCCAGGAGTCAATGTGATACTGTGAAAAGTTTTTTATTACAAGATTTACATCTGACTGCTGGGGAACGTTGCATAAAATAAAAATTTTCCAACGTTCACCGAGATTAATCTATGAGTTCATCTAGCAACGAGAGAGAGAGATGCATCGACATACCACTTGTAGATCGCGTGCGTAAGCGTTCAAGAGAACGGGGTTGAGGTAGTCGTTCTCGTCATGATCCTATCACCGAAGATCCTAGCGCCGAACGGACGGCACCTCCGCGTCCAACACACGTACGGTCAGCGTGACGTCTCCTCCGTCTTGATCCAGCAAGGGGGAAGGAGAGGTTGATGAAGATCCAGCAGCACGACGGCGTGGTGATGGATGCAGCAGGACTCCGGCAGGGCTTCGCAAAGCGACTGCGGGAGGAGGAAGAGGTGTAGCAGGGGGAGGGAGGCGCCAAGACTCAGGGTGCCTTTGCCCTCCCTCCCCCCTCCTTTATATAGGCCCCCAGGAGGGGGGGGGGAGCTGGCCCTTGAGATGGGAATCTCCCAAGGGGGCGGCGGCCAGGGGGGTGGAGTGCCCCCAAGGAAAGTGGTGCGCCCCCACCCTAGGGTTTCCAACCCTAGGCGCAGGAGGGCCCAAGGGGGGGGGGGCGCACCAGCCCACTAGGGGCTGGTTCTCCTCCCACTTCAGCCCACGGTGCCCTCCGGGATAGGTGGCCCCACCCGGTGGACCCCCGGGACCCTTCCGGTGGTCCCGGTACAATACCGGGTGACCCCGAAACTTTCCCGATGGCCGAAACAGCACTTCCTATATATATATCTTTACCTCCGGACCATTCCGGGATATCATCCGGGACTCCGAACAACATTCGGTTTGCTGCATACTCATATTCATACAACCCTAGCGTCACCGAACCTTAAGTGTGTAGACCCCACGGGTTCGGGAGACATGCAGACATGACCGAGACGGCTCTCCAGTCAATAACCAACAGCGGGATCTGGATACCCATGTTGGCTCCCACATACTCCTCGATGATCTCATCGGATGAACCACGATGTCGAGGATTCAAGCAACCCCGTATACTATTCCCTTTGTCAGACGGTATGTTACTTGCCCGAGATTCGATCGTCGGTATCCCAATACCTCGTTCAATCTCGTTGCCGGCAAGTCACTTTACTCATACCGTAATGCATGATCCCGTGACAAGACACTTGGTCACTTTCAGCTCATTATGATGATGCACTACCGAGTGGGCCCAGTGATACCTCTCCGTAATACAGAGTGACAAATCCCAGTCTCGATCCGTGTCAACCCAACAGACACTTTCGGAGATACCTGTAGTGCACCTTTATAGTCACCCAGTTACGTTGTGATGTTTGGTACACCCAAAGCACTTCTACGGTATCCGGGAGTTACACGATCTCATGGTATAAGGAAGAGATACTTGACATTGGAAAAGCTCTAGCAAAACGAACTACACGATCTTGTGCTATGCTTAGGATTGGGCCTTGTCCATCACATCATTATCCTAATGATGTGATCCCATTATCAACGACATCCAATGTCCATAGTCAGGAAACCATGACTATCTGTTGATCAACGAGCTAGTCAACTAGAGGCTCCCTAGGGACATGTTGTGGTCTAAGTATTCACACGTGTATTACGATTTCCGGATAATACAATTATAGCATGAATAAAAGACAACTATCATGAACAAATAAATATAATAATAATCCTTTTATTATTGCCTCTAGGGCATATTTCCAACAGTCTCCCACTTGCACTAGAGTCAATAATCTAGTTACATTGTGATGAATCGAACACCCATAGAGTTCTGGTGTTGATCATGTTTTACTCGCGGAAGAGGTTTAGTCAACGGATCTGCGACATTCAGATCCGTATGTACTTTACAAATTTCTATGTCTCCATGTTGAACATTTTCACGAATGGAGTTGAAGCGACGCTTGATGTGCCTGGTCTTCTTGTGAAACCTGGGCTCCTTGGCAAGTGCAATAGCTCCAGTGTTGTCACAGAAGAGTTTGATCGGCCCTGACGCATTGGGTATGACTCCTAGGTCAGTGATGAACTCCTTCACCCAAATTGCTTCATGCGCTGCCTCCCAGGGTGCCATGTATTCCGCTTCACATGTAGATCCCGCCACGACGCTCTGCTTGCAGCTGCACCAGCTTACTGCCCCACCATTCAACATATACACGTATCCGGTTTGTGACTTAGAGTCATCCAGATCTGTGTTGAAGCTAGCGTCGACGTAACCCTTTACGACGAGCTCTTCGTCACCTCCATAAACGAGAAACATGTCCTTTGTCCCTTTCAGGTACTTTAGGATATTCTTGACCGCTGTCCAGTGTTCCTTGCCGGGATTACTTTGGTACCTACCTACCAAACTTACGGCAAGGTTTACATCTGGTCTGGTACACAGCATGGCATACATAATAGATCCTATGGCTGAGGCATAGGGGATGACACTCATCTCTTCTTTATCTTCTGCCGTGGTCGGGCATTGAGCCGAGCTCAATCTCACACCTTGCAATACAGGCAAGAACCCTTTCTTGGACTGATCCATTTTGAACTTCTTTAAAATCTTATCAAGGTATGTGCTTTGTGAAAGACCTATGAGGCATCTCGATCTATCCCTATAGATCTTGATGCCTAATATGTAAGCAGCTTCTCCAAGGTCCTTCATTGAAAAACACTTATTCTAGTAGGCCTTAATGTTGTCCAAGAATTCTATATCATTTCCCATCAAAAGTATGTCATCTGCATATAATATGAGAAATGCTACAGAGCTCCCACTCACTTTCTTGTAAACGCAGGCTTCTCCATAAGTCTGCATAAACCCAAACGCTTTGATCATTTCATCAAAGCGAATGTTCCAACTCCGAGATGCTTGCACTAGCCCATAAATGGATCGCTGGAGCTTGCATACTTTGTTAGCATTCTTAGGATCGACAAAACCTTCCGGCTGGATCATATACAACTCTTCCTTAAGATAGCCGTTAAGGAATGCCGTTTTGACGTCCATCTGCCATATCTCATAATCATAGTATGCGGCAATTGCTAACATGATTCGGACGGACTTCAGCTTCGCTACGGGAGAGAAAGTCTCATCGTAGTCAACCCCTTGAACTTGTCGATAACCCTTAGCAACAAGTCGAGCTTTATAGATGGTGACATTACCATCCGCGTCTGTCTTCTTCTTAAAGATCCATTTGTTTTCTATCGCTCGCCGATCATCGGGCAAGTCAGTCAAAGTCCATACTTTGTTTTCATACATGGATTCTATCTCGGATTGCATAGCTTCTAGCCATTTGTTGGAATCTGGGCCCACCATCACTTCTTCATAGTTTGAAGGTTCACCGTTGTCTAACAACATGATTTCAAGGACAGGGTTGCAATACCACTCTGGTGTGGAATGTGTCCTTGTGGACCTACGAAGTTCAGTAGCAACTTGATCCGAAGTACCTTGATCATCTTCATTAATTTCCTCTCCAGTCAGTGTAGGCACCACAGGAACATTTTCCTGAGCTGCACTACTTTCCGGTTCAAGAGGTAGTACTTCATTGAGTTCTACTTTCCTCCCACTTACTCCTTTCGAGAGAAACTCTTTTTCCAGAAAGGATCCGTTCTTGGCAACAAAGATCTTTCCTTCGGATCTAAGGTAGAAGGTATACCCAATGGTTTCCTTAGGGTATCCTATGAAGACGCATTTTTCCGAATTGGGTTCGAGCTTTTCAGGTTGAAGTTTCTTGACATAAGCATCGCATCCCCAAACTTTTAGAAACGACAGCTTAGGTTTCTTCCCAAACCATAATTCATACGGTGTCGTCTCAACGGATTTAGACGGTGCCCTATTTAAAGTGAATGTTGCTGTCTCTAGAGCGTATCCCCAAAATGATAGCGGTAAATCGGTAAGAGACATCATAGATCGCACCATATCCAATAGAGTGCGATTACGATGTTCGGACACACCTTACGCTGAGGTGTTCCAGGCGGCGTGAGTTGTGAACCGATTCCACATTTTCTTAAGTGTGTACCAAACTCGTGACTTAAGTATTCTCCTCCACGATCTGATCGTAAGAATTTTATCTTTCGGTCACGTTGATTCTCTACCTCATTATGAAATTCCTTGAACTTTTCAAAGGTCTCAGACTTGTGTTTCATCAAGTAGACATACCCATATCAACTCAAGTCATCAGTGAGAGTGAGAACATAACGATATCCTCCGCGAGCCTCAACGCTCATTGGAGCACACACATCAGTATGTATGATTTCCAATAAGTTGGTTGCTCACTCCATTGTTCCGGAGAACGGAGTCTTGGTCATTTTGCCCATGAGGCATGGTTCGCATGTGTCAAATGATTCATAATCGAGAGACTATAAAAGTCCATCAGCATGGAGCTTCTTCATGCGCTTGACACCAATGTGACCAAGGCGGCAGTGCCACAAGTATGTGGGACTATCGTTATCAACTTTACATCTCTTGGTATTCACACTATGAATATGTGTAACATTGCGTTAGAGATTCATTAAGAACAAACCATTGACCATCGGGGCATGACCATAAAACATATCTCTCATATAAATAGAACAACCATTATTCTCGGATTTAAATGAGTAGCCATCTCGTATTAAACGAGATCCAGATACAATGTTCATGCTCAAACTTGGCACTAAATAACAATTATTCAGGTTCAAAACTAATCCCGTGGGTAAATGTAGAGGTAGCGTGCCAACGGCGATCACATCGACCTTGGAACCATTCCCGACGCGCATCGTCACCTCGTCCTTCGCCAGTCTCCGCTTATTCCGCAGCTCATGCTGTGAGTTACAAATATGAGCAACGGCACCGGTATCAAATACCCAGGAGTTACTATGAGTACTGGTAAGGTACACATCAATTACATGTATATCACATATACCTTTAGTGTTGCCGGCCTTCTTGTCTGCTAAGTATTTGGGGCAGTTCCGCTTCCAGTGACCCTTCCCTTTGCAATAAAAGCACTCAGTCTCAGGCTTGGGACCATTCTTTGACTTCTTCCCGGCAACTGGCTTACCGGGCGCGGCAACATCTTTGCCGTCCTTCTTGAAGTTCTTCTTACCCTTGCCCTTCTTGAACTTAGTGGTCTTATTGACCATCAACGCTTGATGTTCTTTCTTGATTTCAACCTCTGCTGACTTCAGCATTGAAAATATTTCAGGAATGGTTTTCACCATCCCCTGCATATTGTAGTTCAGCACAAAGCTCTTGTAGCTCGGTGGGAGCGACTGAAGGATTCTGTCAATGACCGCCTCGTCCGGGAGGTTGATCTCCAGCTGGGACAGGCGGTTGTGCAACCCAGACATTTTGAGTATGTGCTCACTGACAGAACTGTTTTCCTCTATCTTACAACTATAGAACTTGTCGGAGACTTCATATCTCTTGACCCGGGCATGAGCTTGAAAAACCATTTTCATCTCCTCGAACATCTCATATGCTCCGTGTCGCTCAAAACGGTTTTGGAGCCCCGGTTCTAAGCTGTAAAGTATGCCGCACTGAACGAGGGAGTAATCATCAGCACGTGACTGCCAAGCGTTCATAACGTCTTGGTTCTCTGGGATGGGTGCTTCACCTAGCGGTCCTTCTAGGACATATGCTTTCTTGGCTGCTATGAGGATGATCCTCAGGTTCCGGACCCAATCCGAATAGTTGTTGCCATCATCTTTCAGCTTGGTTTTCTCTAGGAACGCGTTGAAGTTCATGTTGACATGAGCGTTGGCCATTTGATCTACAAGACATATTTTGCAAAGATTTTAGACTAAGTTCATGACAATTAAGTTCATCTAATCAAATTATTTAATGAACTCCCACCCAGATTGACATCCCTCTAGTCATCTAAGTGTTACACGATCCGAGTCGACTAGGCCATGTCCGATCATCACGTGAGACGGACTAGTCATCATCAGTGAACATCTCCATGTTGATCTTATCTTCCATACGACTCATGTTCGACCTTTCGGTCTCTTGTGTTTCGAGGCCATGTCTGTACATGCTAGGCTCGTCAAGTTAACCCTAAGTGTTTTGCATGTGTTAAACTGTCTTACACCCGTTGTATGTGAACGTAAGGATCTATCACACCCGATCATCACGTGGTGCTTCGAAACGATGAACTTTAGCAACGGTGCACAGTTAGGGGGAACACTTTCTTGAAATTACTATT
Source organism: Triticum dicoccoides (assembly GCF_002162155.2). NCBI lineage: Eukaryota > Viridiplantae > Streptophyta > Magnoliopsida > Poales > Poaceae > Triticum > Triticum dicoccoides. The sequence goes on from NC_041393.1 coordinate 656,785,459, forward strand.
AGGGATCATCTTATTTACTACCGCCGTTCTAAGTAAACAAGATGCATAAAACATAATAAACATCACATGCAATTATATAAAGTAGTGACATGATATGGCCAATATCATATAGCTCCTTCGATCTCCATCTTCGGGGCTCCATGATCATCATCGTCACCGGCATGACACCATGATCTCCATCATCATGATCTCCATCATCGTGCCTCCATGAAGTTGCTCGCCAACTATTACTTCTACTACTATAGCTAACGGCTTAGCAATAAAGTAAAGTAATTACATGGCGTTAAATCATTGACACGCAGGTCATACAATAATTAAGACAACTCCTATGGCTCCTGCCGGTTGTCATACTCATCGACATGCAAGTCGTGATTCCTATTACAAGAACATGATCTCATACATCACAATATATCATTCATCATTCATCACAACTTCTGGCCATATCACATCACTTGACAATTGCTGCAAAAACAAGTTAGACGTCCTCTAATTGTTGTTGCATCTTTTACGTGGCTGCAATTGGGTTCTAGCAAGAATATTTTCTTACCTAGGAATAACCACAACGTGATTTTGTCAACTTCTATTTACCCTTCATAAGGACCCTTTTCATCAAATCCGCTCCAACTAAAGTAGGAGAGACAGACACCCGCTAGCCACCTTATGCTACTAGTGCATGTCAGTCGGTGGAACCTGTCTCACGTAAGCGTACGTGTAAGGTCGGTCAGGGCCGCTTCATCCCACAATACCGCTGAAGCAAGAAAAGACTAGTAGTGGCAAGCAAGTTGACAAGATCTACGCCCACAACAGATTTGTGTTCTACTCGTGCAATAGAGAACTACGCATAGACCTAGCTCATGATGCCACTGTTGGGGAACGTTGCATAAAATAAAAAATTTCCTATGTTCACCAAGATCAATCTATGAGTTCATCTAGCAACAATAGAGAGAGAGAGATGCATCTACATACCACTTGTAGATCGCGTGCGGAAGCGTTCAAGAGAACAGGGTTGAGGTAGTCGTTCTCGTCGTGATCCTATCACCGGAGATCCTAGCGCCGAACGGATGGCACCTCCACGTTCAACACACGTACGGTCAGTGTGACGTCTCCTCCATATTCATCCAGCAAGGGGGAAGGAGAGGTTGATGAAGATCCAGCAGCACGACGGCGTGGTGATGGATGTAGCAGGACTCCGGCAGGGCTTCGCCAAGCGACTGCGGGAGGAGGAAGAGGTGTAGCAGGGGGAGGGAGGCGCCAAGACTCAGGGTGAGGCTGCCCTTCCTCCCCCCTCCTTTATATAGGCCCCCAGGGGGGGGGCGCCGGCCCTGGAGATGGGAATCTCCCAAGGGGGCGGCGGCCAAGGGGGGTGGAGTGCCCCCCAAGGCAAGTGGTGCGCCCCCCACCCTAGGGTTTCCAACCCTAGGCGCAGGGGGGGGCCCAAGGAGGGGCGCACCAGCCCACTAGGGGCTGGTTCTCCTCCCACTTATGCCCACGGGGCCCTTCGGGATAGGTGGCCCCACCCAGTGGACCCCTGGGACCCTTCCGGTGGTCCCGGTACAATACCGGGTGACCCCGAAACTTTCCCGATGGCCGAAACATCACTTCCTATATATAATTCTTTACCTCCAGACCATTCCGGAACTCCTCGTGACGTCCAAGATCTCATCCGGGACTCCGAACAACATTCGATTTTCTGCATACTCATATTCATACAACCCTAGCGTCACCGAACCTTAAGTGTGTAGACCCTACGGGTTCGGGAGACATGCAGACATGACCGAGACGGCTCCCCGGTCAATAACCAACAGCGGGATCTGGATACCCATGTTGGCTCCCACATACTCCTCGATGATCTCATCGGATGAACCACGATGTCGAGGATTCAAGCAACCCCGTATACTATTCCCTTTGTCAGACGGTATGTTACTTGCCCGAGATTCGATCGTCGGTATCCCAATACCTCGTTCAATCTCGTTGCCGACAAGTCACTTTACTCGTACCGTAATGCATGATCCCGTGACCAGACACTTGGTCACTTTGAGCTCATTATGATGATGCACTACCTAGTGGGCCCAGTGATACCTCTCCGTAATACGGAGTGACAAATCCTAGTCTTGATACGTGTCAACCCAACAGACACTTTCGGAGATACCTGTAGTGCACCTTTATAGTCACCCAGTTACGTTGTGACGTTTGGTACACCCAAAGCACTTCTACAGTATCCGGGAGTTACACGATCTCATGGTCTAAGGAAGAGATACTTGACATTGGAAAAGCTCTAGCAAAACGAACTACATGATCTTGTGTTATGCTTAGGATTGGGTCTTGTCCATCACATCATTATCGTAATGATGTGATCCCGTTATCAACGAGATCCAATGTCCATAGTCAGGAAACCATGACTATCTGTTGATCAACGAGCTATTCAACTAGAGGCTCACAAGGGACATGTTGTGGTCTAAGTATTCACACGTGTATTACAATTTCTGGATAATACAATTATAGCATGAATAAAAGACAACTATCCTGAACAAAGAAATATAATAATAATCCTTTTATTATTGCCTCTAGGGCATATTTCCAACTCTGACTTCCAAAAAATACAAAGACCTCCACTCCTTCCACTACTAGCTACTGCAAAACTATTTTGAAAACCTAAAGACACCGCCAAACCCTCCACTCGATTCTTTGCAATCTGAGTCTCCACAACACAAAGGACCGACGACGCACTATCCTACACTAGAGCTCGAAGCTCATTAACTGTCGCGGGGTCGCCAATACCACGACAGTTCCAACATAAGGTCCGCATCAGGCTTGGCGGTCCTCCTATAGGGAGGCCGCCTTGTCCATAAGCTCCATATCTTCACTCTCTTCACCCTCCTGTCTCCTCTTCTTCCTGATGTGAATCTTCTCCGGCGTAGTGACCACTGTATTGATTGGCATAGACGAAGACGCCCCTTCTAACAGCATAACGGTGTCCGCAACCTTGCCTGCCAGAGATAGTTGTTGCCCTCGAATATTTATTGAGCCATCAGCCGGCACTAACCGTTTCCGGGCTCCCTTCTCTCCTTTCTCCCCCAAATTCTCCCTTCTCTCCTGCACATCCATCTGCTGCGCCCCGTGCAGATACATTCCTCCCACATCTCCCCTTCCCGACCCCCTGGAGGGCCACTACCACCTCGCCCCTATCTTCTCTACCACCATCGCCTACTCGGCCTCTTCCAAAACTGTCTCCTCTTCCTCCACCTCGATATGGTTGAGCCGCTGGCATCTCCGGCTCCCACAGCAGCCAATCACCCCACTCGAAAGACTCAGGGTCATGTATACCGTCACCGCACTCATCAGCCAGATGACCCATCCCGCCACATGCAAAGCAGAAGTTTGGAAGCTTTTCGTAGTACACGCTGAACTTTTTGTGTTCCTTTAGGGTGATTGGAACAAACCTGACCAAAGGCTCATTAGCATCAACAAATACTCTGGCTGGTAGCGTGCTTGCCGGATTTATTCTGCCCTCGTTCACTACAACTATAAACGGAGGATCTCACACCTTTGCAGCTACCTTCTCCGCCAACTCCCTTCTTCTAGTGAGGCCATCAGGCAGACCCTTGACTCGAGCCCACAGCGGTACCTTGTTCAGTTTATAGCCATTGACATCGGAAAATCCGTCATACTCCTGAATCACAACGGGCGCCCGTCGGAACAGCCACGGCCCTCCCTCCATGATCCCCCTCCGGTCACCCAAACAGTGGCACTGAACAAGAAACAAATTGGTCCACTTGATATTGAAAGTCACGCCCTGCGCCGCCGAACACGCATTACGCATCTACGTCAAGAGCGCCGCATGACTGAATGGCTTGGTCATATGAACCCGAAACAAGGCTAACTAGCGAACATCCTTGATCAAATCTTCCACCTCCTCGGAGAAATCAAGATCCTCCTCTTCCTTCCCATGCAACTTCATCCCGGCAAACTGATCCTCAAGATCAGGCCCCGGCCCAAAGTACGAACCATGCTCATCCTCCCCTCCACCAGATGCACTCCTCCTTGCCTGCGAGCTATGGCTCCCCCCGTCCGCCATTGAATTGTTTTGGCTTCCTTCTTCCCTGACCCCCTCATGAACTCTAGATTCAATCTCCCCCTCAAGCCTAACCCTACTTCCGCCTCCGTCTCTTCCCCCTGCCCCCTGTCATCTGACGCGTTGGATCCGCCATGCAAGCGAGCGTGCGCTGCGGGAAGTGGTAGATCTCACCGGCAGCCGGAGGGAACCGGTGATCGGCGAGAGTTTACGTGGACTCTGGCGAGGATCGCTAGAGGAAGGGTGGAACCCTAGAAAACTAGGGGAAAAACCAGCTGGTACAGCCGTAACAAATACTACATGCAAGTCTTGGGCCAACAACCATTCGTTCTTATCCCACTATTTGTAGGATTAATATATGGATCCGTCTAAGTCAAGTTAACCCTAAGTGTTTTGCATGTGTTAAACTGTCTTACACCCGTTGTATGTGAACGTAAGGATCTATCACACCCGATCATCACGTGGTGCTTCGAAACAATGAACTTTAGCAACGGTGCACAGTTAGGGGGAACACTTTCTTGAAATTACTATTAGGGATCATCTTATTTACTACCGCCGTTCTAAGTAAACAAGATGCATAAAACATAATAAACATCACATGCAATTATATAAAGTAGTGACATGATATGGCCAATATCATATAGCTCCTTCGATCTCCATCTTCGGGGCTCCATGATCATCATCGTCACCGGCATGACACCATGATCTCCATCATCATGATCTCCATCATCGTGCCTCCATGAAGTTGCTCGCCAACTATTACTTCTACTACTATAGCTAACGGCTTAGCAATAAAGTAAAGTAATTACATGGCGTTAAATCATTGACACGCAGGTCATACAATAATTAAGACAACTCCTATGGCTCCTGCCGGTTGTCATACTCATTGACATGCAAGTCGTGATTCCTATTACAAGAACATGATCTCATACATCACAATATATCATTCATCATTCATCACAACTTCTGGCCATATCACATCACTTGACAATTGCTGCAAAAACAAGTTAGACGTCCTCTAATTGTTGTTGCATGTTTTACGTGGCTGCAATTGGGTTCTAGCAAGAATATTTTCTTACCTAGGAATAACCACAACGTGATTTTGTCAACTTCTATTTACCCTTCATAAGGACCCTTTTCATCAAATCCGCTCCAACTAAAGTAGGAGAGAAAGACACCCGCTAGCCACCTTATGCTACTAGTGCATGTCAGTCGGTGGAACCTGTCTCACGTAAGCGTACGTGTAAGGTCGGTCAGGGCCGCTTCATCCCACAATACCGCTGAAGCAAGAAAAGACTAGTAGTGGCAAGCAAGTTGACAAGATCTACGCCCACAACAGATTTGTGTTCTACTCGTGCAATAGAGAACTACGCATAGACCTAGCTCATGATGCCACTGTTGGGGAACGTTGCATAAAATAAAAAATTTCCTATGTTCACCAAGATCAATCTATGAGTTCATCTAGCAACAATAGAGAGAGAGAGATGCATCTACATACCACTTGTAGATCGCGTGCGGAAGCGTTCAAGAGAACAGGGTTGAGGTAGTCGTTCTCGTCGTGATCCTATCACCGGAGATCCTAGCGCCGAACGGATGGCACCTCCACGTTCAACACACCTACGGTCAGTGTGACGTCTCCTCCATATTCATCCAGCAAGGGGGAAGGAGAGGTTGATGAAGATCCAGCAGCACGACGGCGTGGTGATGGATGTAGCAGGACTCCGGCAGGGCTTCGCCAAGCGACTGCGGGAGGAGGAAGAGGTGTAGCAGGGGGAGGGAGGCGCCAAGACTCAGGGTGAGGCTGCCCTTCCTCCCCCCTCCTTTATATAGGCCCCCAGGGGGGGGGGGGGCGCCGGCCCTGGAGATGGGAATCTCCCAAGGGGGCGGCGGCCAGGGGGGGTGGAGTGCCCCCCAAGGCAAGTGGTGCGCCCCCCACCCTAGGGTTTCCAACCCTAGGCGCAGGGGGGGCCCAAGGGGGGGCGCACCAGCCCACTAGGGGCTGGTTCTCCTCCCACTTCAGCCCACGGGGCCCTTCGGGATTGGTGGCCCCACCCAGTGGACCCCTGGGACCCTTCCGGTGGTCCCGGTACAATACCGGGTGACCCCGAAACTTTCCCGATGGCCGAAACATCACTTCCTATATATAATTCTTTACCTCCGGACCATTCCGGAACTCCTCGTGACGTCCGAGATCTCATTCGGGACTCCGAACAACATTCGATTTTCTGCATACTCATATTCATACAACCCTAGCGTCACCGAACCTTAAGTGTGTAGACCCTACGGGTTCGGGAGACATGCAGACATGACCGAGACGGCTCTTCGGTCAATAACCAACAGCGGGATCTGGATACCCATGTTGGCTCCCACATACTCCTCGATGATCTCATCGGATGAACCATGATGTCGAGGATTCAACAACCCCGTATACTATTCCCTTTGTCAGACGGTATGTTACTTGCCCGAGATTCGATCGTCGGTATCCCAATACCTCGTTTAATCTCGTTGCCGACAAGTCACTTTACTCGTACCATATGCATGATCCCGTGACCAGACACTTGGTCACTTTGAGCTCATTATGATGATGCACTACCGAGTGGGCCCAGTGATACCTCTCCGTAATACGGAGTGACAAATCCTAGTCTCGATACGTGTCAACCCAACAGACACTTTCGGAGATACCTGTAGTGCACCTTTATAGTCACCCAGTTACGTTGTGACGTTTGGTACACCCAAAGCACTTCTACGGTATCCGGGAGTTACACGATCTCATGGTCTAAGGAAGAGATACTTGACATTGGAAAAGCTCTAGCAAAACGAACTACACGATCTTGTGTTATGCTTAGGATTGGGTCCTGTCCATCACATCATTATCGTAATGATGTGATCCCGTTATCAACGAGATCCAATGTCCATAGTCAGGAAACCATGACTATCTGTTGATCAACGAGCTAGTCAACTAGAGGCTCACTAGGGACATGTTGTGGTCTAAGTATTCACACGTGTATTACAATTTCTGGATAATACAATTATAGCATGAATAAAAGACAACTATCCTGAACAAAGAAATATAATAATAATCCTTTTATTATTGCCTCTAGGGCATATTTCCAACTCTGACTTCCAAAAAATACAAAGACCTCCACTCCTTCCACTACTACCTACTGCAAAACTATTTTGAAAACCTAAAGACACCGCCAAACCCTCCACTCCATTCTTTGCAATCTGAGTCTCCACAACACAAAGGACCGATGACGCACTATCCTGCACTAGAGCTCGAAGCTCATTAACTGTCGCGGGGTCGCCAATACCACGACAGTTCCAACATAAGGTCCGCATCAGGCTTGGCGGTCCTCCTATAGGGAGGCCGCCTTGTCCATAAGCTCCATATCTTCACTCTCTTCACCCTCCTGTCTCCTCTTCTTCCTGATGTGAATCTTCTCCGGCGTAGTGACCACTGTATTGATTGGCATAGACGAAGACGCCCCTTCTAACAGCATAACGGTGTCCGCAACCTTGCCTACCAGAGATAGTTGTTGCCCTCGAATATTTATTGAGCCATCAGCTGCCACTAACAGTTTCCGGGCTCCCTTCTCTCCTTTCTCCCCCAAATTCTCCCTTCTCTCCTGCACATCCATCTGCTGCGCCCCGTGCAGATACATTCCTCCCACATCTCCCCTTCCCGACCCCCTGGAGGGCCTCTACCACCTCGCCCCTATCTTCTCTACCACCATCGCCTACTCGGCCTCTTCCAAAACTGTCTCCTCTTCCTCCACCTCGATATGGTTGAGCCGCTGGCATCTCCGGCTCCCACAGCAGCCAATGACCCCACTCGAAAGACTCAGGGTCATGTATACCGTCACCGCACTCATCAGCCAGATGACCCATCCCGCCACATGCAAAGCAGAAGTCTGGAAGCTTTTCGTAGTACACGCTGAACTTTTTGTGTTCCTTTAGGGTGATTGGAACAAACCTGACCAAAGGCTCATTAGCATCAACAAAGACTCTGGCTGGTAGCGTGCTTGCCGAATTTATTCTGCCCTCGTTCACTACAACTATAAACGGAGGATCTCACACCTTTGCAGCTACCTTCTCCGCCAACTCCCTTCTTCTAGTGAGGCCATCAGGCAGACCCTTGACTCGAGCCCACAGCGGTACCTTGTTCAGTTTATAGCCATTGACATCGGAAAATCCGTCATACTCCTGAATCACAACGGGCGCCCGTCGGAACAGCCACGGCCCTCCCTCCATGATCCTCCTCCGGTCACCCAAACAGTGGCACTGAACAAGAAACAAATTGGTCCTCTTGATATTGAAAGTCACGCCCTGCGCCGCCGAACACGCATTACGCATCTGCGTCAAGAGCACCGCATGACTGAATGGCTTGGTCATATGAACCCGAAACAAGGCTAACTAGCGAACATCCTTGATCAAATCTTCCACCTCCTCGGAGAAATCAAGATCCTCCTCTTCCTTCCCATGCAACTTCATCCCGGCAAACTGATCCTCAAGATCAGGCCCCGGCCCAAAGTACGAACCATGCTCATCCTCCCCTCCACCAGATGCACTCCTCCTTGCCTGCGAGCTGTGGCTCCCCCCGTCCGCCATTGAATTGTTTTGGCTTCCTTCTTCCCTGACCCCCTCATGAACTCCAGATTCGATCTCCCCCTCAACCCTAACCCTACTTCCGCCTCCGTCTCTTCCCCCTGCCCCCTGTCATCTGATGTGTTGGATCCGCCATGCAAGCGAGCGTGCGCTGCGGGAAGTGGTAGATCTCACCGGCAGCCGGAGGGAACCGGTGATCGGCGAGAGTTTACGTGGACTCTGGCGAGGATCGCCAGAGGAAGGGTGGAACCCTAGAAAACTAGGGGGAAAAACTAGCTGGTACAGCCATAACAAATACTACATGCAAGGCTTGGGCCAACAACCATTCGTTCTTATCCCACTATTTGTAGGATTAATATATGGATCCGTCTAAGTCTCAATCGACTTAGACTTCGCAAAGTCTAAGTCAGCTGATGTCACCTAAGACAGATTAGGCCCTTTTGTCTACTTGATAGCTGCTGGGTTTTATTCTTAGTTGGGCCCTTTTTGTTTCTATGTTGTTTTATTTGTTTGTTTGTTTATTTGAGCTGGACTATTTGTTTCTTTGTCCTTGTTTTTCCTTGACATGGACAAAAGGTGTTCAACAAAAGAAGTAAATAAAACACATTTTTTGTTGCCAGTGTAGCTCATCGTTCAGTCCTTCTCTGCATGCGTCATCTTGCTTCTATTTTCTTATATTTTATTTTAAAATAACATTTCTATATTAGGACAAAAATCAATCTTTAATGTAACAAAGAAACAAAATAGAAAAACAAGACAACTAAATAGTGTAGCACTGTTTTCCAAAAGAATTAAGTTGCACACAAATGGAGGACGTGCAAATGTGTGCATGCAACGTGGGTTGCGTTGTTTTTCTTAACAATTCAATAAAAAGAAGAACAATACAAATTCAAAACACAAGGGTAAAAAACAAAGTAGAAAAAGAACAAGAAAATGTCAATAATAAACCCGCATAGCAAGCCGCCCAAGCCGGGTGTGCGGTTGAAATAAAAAGTCAGTTGCAGCCAAGGGAGAGGCTTGCAACTGCAGGCCTACTATCAAACATGCAGTTGCGGTCGAGGACGACACTTGCAGTTGCAAGCCTAGTGTTGGACATGCAACTCACCCCCCCCCCCTCACCCCCCTCAAGTTGCAACCATGTTGGAAGACATGCACCCACCTCTCCTGCTACTCTGACAAAACAAAGGCTAGTTTTAGTAGCGGTGTGTGCACATGTAGTGGCATTAGGTGGCGACACTTGTAGTTGCAAAGCCTAGTGTCAGACATGCAACTACCCCTCTCCTAATGCTCACTTATAAAACAAAAAAAGTCTAGTTGCATTGGATGTGTAGGCATACAGTTGCAGTCCAGGGCGACACTTGCAGTTGCAAGTCTAGTATCGGACATGCAACTCCCTCCTCCATGTCGCTCCCTTACAAAACAAAAAATGGCTAGTAGCAGTCAAGTGTTTAGGCATGCAGTTGCAGTCGAGGGTGACAATTGTAATTGCAAGCCTATTGTCGGACATGCAACTCCCCCCTCTCCTTCCTCTCACTTACAAAAAAGGTCAGTTGCAGCCGGGTGTGCAGGCATGAAGTTGCAATCGAGGGCAACACTTGAAGTTGCAAGTTTATTTTCGGACATGCAATTCACTCCCTCTCCGCCAAAAACACTAGGCTAGTTGTAGTCGGTAGAGGACAGGTATTAGAGGGTGCACTTGCAATTGCAGGCCTAGTACCATGTATGCACCTCGCATCCCTTCTCCTGCTACTCACTTACAAAACAAAACAAAATTAGTTGCAATCGGGTGTGTAGGCATGCAATTGCAATTGAGGGCGACACTGCGGTTGCAAGCCTACTGTCGACATGCAATTCTAACTGAGAGCGACACTTGTAGTTGCGAGCGTATTGTTGGACACACAATTCATCCCCTCTCTACCAGAAATACAAGACCAATTGCAGTCAATCGGGGACATGCAGCTCCAGTCGAGGGCGAGACTTGCAGTTGCAAGCCTAGTATAGGACATGCAACCCTCCCCCTCTCCCGCCGCCCACTAACAAATCAAAAATGTTGGTTGCAGTTGGGTGTGTGGGCATGCAATTGTAGTCTGGTGTGTAGGCATGCAGTTCCAGCCGAGGGCGACACTTGCAATTGCAGGACTACTGCCAGACATGCAATTTCCCCCTCTCCGACAAAAACACGCCCGCCCACCCGCCCGCTTCTGTGCTTGAGTACTTGGAGCCACGGTCTTGCCACGCCCGCCCGCTGGATCTTGGAGTTGCTTGGATCGACGCTCTATGCGAGGTGGTGAGTCGACTATCTCGTCGTCCTCCGACTCATAACTTTCCTCCTCCTCACCGTCTTTTGGAGACTGCCAGTCGCCGCTTTGTTCCGCACTGTCCTCTTGATACGTCTCCGTTGTATCTACTTTTCCAAACACTTTTGCCCTTGTTTTGGACTCTAACTTGTATGATTTGAATGGAACTAATCCGGACTGATGCTGTTTTCAGCAGAACTGCCATGGTGTTGTTTTTTGTGCAGAAAATAAAAGTTCTCGGAATGACCTGAAACTCCACGGAACACCTTAGAAAAAACAATAAAAAATCCTCGCAAAAGATGAAGACCAGGGGGCCCACACCCTGTCCACGAGGTAGGGGCGCCCCCCTGGGCACGCCCCCTACCTTGTGGGGCCCCTGGTGGCCCTCCGACGCCAACTCCAACTCCATATATTGGCTTTTGGGGAGAAAAAAAATCAGAGAGAAGAAATCATCGCATTTTACGATACGGAGCCGCCGCCAAGCCCTAATCTCTCTCGGGAGGGCTGATCTGGAGTCCTTTCAGGGCTCCGGAGAGGGGGATCCGTCGTCGTCATCATCATCAACCATCCTCCATCACCAATTTCATGATGCTCACCGCCGTGCTTGAGTAATTCCATCGTAGGCTTGCTGGACAGTGATGGGTTGGATGAGATTTATCATGCAATCGAGTTAGTTTTGTTAGGGTTTGATCCCTAGTATCCACTATGTTCTGAGATTGATGTTGCTATGACTTTGCTATGCTTAATGCTTGTCACTAGGGCCCGAGTGCCATGATTTCAGATCTAAACCTATTATGTTTTCATGAATATATGTGTGTTCTTGATCCTATCTTGCAAGTCTATAGTCACCTACTATGTGTTATGATCTGGCAACCCCGAAGTGACAATAATTGGGACCACTCCCGGTGATGATCATAGTTTGAGGAGTTCATGTATTCACTATGTGCTAATGCTTTGTTCCGGTTCTCTATTAAAAGAAAGCCTTAATATCCCTTAGTTTCCAATAGGACCCTGCTGCAACGGGAGGGTAGGACAAAAGATGTCATGCAAGTTCTTTTCCATAAGCATGTATGACTATATACGGAATACATGCCTACATTACATTGATGAACTGGAGCTAGTTCTGTGTCACCCTATGTTATGACTGTTACATGACGAACCGCATCCGGCATAATTATCCATCGCTAATCCGGTGCCTACGAGTTTTCATATACTGGTTCTCGCTTATTTACTTTTCCGTTGCTACTATTACAATCACTACAAAATACCAAAAACATTACTTTTGCTGTCTTTACTTTTGTTACCAATACCATCACTATCATATTACTTTGCTACTAAACACTTTGCTGCAGATACTAAGTTTCCATGTGTGGTTGAATTGACAACTCAGCTGCTAATACTTGAGAATATTCTTTGGCTCCCCTTGTGTCGAATCAATAAATTTGGGTTGAATACTCTACCCTCGAAAACTTTTGCGATCCCCTATACTTGTGGGTTATCAAGACCTTTTTCTGGCGCCGTTGCCGGGGAGCATAGCTCTATTCTTTGAGTCACTTGAGATTTATATCTGCTGGACACTATGAAGAACTTGAAAGACGATCAAACTACTATTTTGCCCTCAACTACGAGGGGAGGTAAGGGACTGCCATCTAGCCTTGCACTAGATTCTCCTTCTGTTATGAGTAAGTTTGCGACACCTAAACCTACTACCGCTATGAATTCTGATATGTCGCATGTTATTGATGATGCTACTTCTGCTATGCATTATACTTTTGATGAAACTACTTCTATGCTTGGTACTACTATGCCCCTTGGTAAATTTCTTGATGAGCAAATTGCTAGGTCTAGAGAAAGAGAAATTATTGAACCTGAACACGATTATGTTAGTCATGATGAAAATATGCCTGCTATTCCTGAGGGTTATCTTTTTGATGCGGAATCTTCTGCAGCTATTCTTGCTTGCCATGATAGACATGAACTTAAGAGGTTGCTAGTTAAATGGAGTAAACACTCTTATAGAGATAAGATGAGACCCGACCCTGCTTTTGCTACTTCACCTATCTGTGTTCCTGATCAGGATTATTATGATTTTTCTGTTGATCCAGATATAATTATTTGGTTGAATCTGATCCTTTTTATGGCTATGAATCTGAAACTGTGGTGGCAAATCTTACTAAGTTAAATGATATAGCTGCCATGTTTACTAATAATGAGAGATCGCGCTACCTTTATTTACTAAAAAAATTTCCGTTCTCATTAAAGGGTGATTCTAAGATATGGTTTAATTCTCTTGATCCTGGTTGTGTGCAAAGTCCCCATGATATGATTTATTACTTCTCTCCTAAATATTTCCCTGCTCATAAGAAACAAGCTGCTTTGAGGGAAATATACAATTTTGTGCATTTTTAAGAAGAGAGTCTCCCACAAGCTTGGGGGAGGCTTCTCAAGTTACTTAATGCTTTGCCTGATCATCCTCTTAAGAAACCTGAAATATTTGATATCTTTTATAATGGACTAACTGATGCTTCCAGAGATTTCCTGGATAGTTGTGCTGGTTCTCTTTTCAGGGAAAGAACACCGGATGACGCTGAAATTCTATTGAATAATATGTTTGCAAATGAAAATAATTGGGCACCTCCTGAGCCACCTCCTGAGCCAGTTCCAGAGCTAATTACTGAGCCTATTCCTAAACCAACTCCGAAGAAGAGAGGTGTTCTATTTCTCAGTCCCGAAGATATGCAAGAGGTAAAGAAATCTATGAAAGAAAAAGGTATTAAAGCTGAAGATGTTAAGAATTTACCTCCTATTGAAGAAATACATGGTCTTAATTTACCGCCTGTTGAAGAAGCATATGATCCCAATTACTTATTTACTGAAGAACCTCCCGATATCCCGACGCGGGTAGTAAAGTTAAATTCTCTCTATAGATATGATAAAGCTGAAGTCCCTCCTACTAAAATTGCTAGTCAGTGCTTGGATGAGTTTGATGACTTTATGTTTAAGCAAGATGACTTTAATGCTTATTTTGGTAGACAAATAAAACAGAATCCCTTTATGATTAAACGCTTGGGTGATTATATGGCTAATATTAGAGGTGAACGTAAACTTGTTAGCAAACATGCTTCTATGGTTACTACTCAAGTAGAACAAGTACTTAAAGCTCAGAAAGAAGTGCTTGATGAAATGAATAGTAAGAAAAATGATTATGCTATTAGAGTGGCTACTAGAACTGGTAGAATGACTCAGGAACCTTTGTATCCTGAAGGCCACCCTAAGAGAATCGAGCAAGATTCTCAGAGAAATAATATTGATGTACCTAGCTCTTCTAAGAGGAAGAAAGAGAAAAATGATAGGACTTTGCAAACTTCTAGTGAACCTATTGCTGAACCACTTGAGAATCCAAATGATATCTCTGTTTCTGATGCTGAAACAGAAATAGGTGATGAACATGAACCTAGTGATAATGTTAATGATAATGTTCATGTTGATGCTCAACCTAGTAATGATAAGGATGTAGAAGTTGAACCTGCTGTTGATCTTGATAACCCAGAATCAAAGAATCAACGTTATGATAAAAGAGATTTCGTTGCTAGGAAACATGGTAAAGAAAGGGAACCATGGGTTCAGAAACCCATGCCTTTTCCTCCGAAACCATCCAAGAAAAAGGATGATGAGGATTTTGAGCGCTTTGCTGAAATGATTAGACCCATCTTTTTGCGTATGCGATTAACTGATGTGCTCAAAACAAATCCTTATGCTAAGTATATGAAGGATATCATTACTAATAAAAGAAAGATACCTGAAGCTGAAATTTCCACCATGCTTGCTAATTATACTTTTAAGGGTGGAATACTAAAGAAACTTGGAGATACAGGAGTACCTACTATACCATGCACCATTAAGAGAAATTATGTTAAAACTGCTTTATGTGATCTTGGAGCAGGTGTCAGTGTTATGCCTCTCTCTTTATATCGTAGACTTGATTTGAAAAAGTTGACACCTACTGAAATATCTTTGCAAATGGCTGATAAATCAACTGCTATACCTGTCGGTATTTGTGAGGATGTGCCTATTGTGGTTGCAAACGTTACTATTTTAACAGACTTTGTTATTCTTGATATTCCCGAGGATGATAGTATGTCTATTATTCTTGGAAGACCTTTCCTTAATACTACAGGGGCTGTTATTGATTGCAACAAAGGCAATATCACTTTTCATGTTAATGGCAATGAGCACACGGTACACTTTCCGAGAAAACAACCTCAAGTTTATAGTATCAACTCTACTGGAAAAATTCCATCGATTATATTTGGAGGTTTTGAATTTCCTCTCCCTACTGTCAAGAAAAGTATGATATTCTCATTGTTGGGGATTTTCATATCACCGTTGAGGTAACTTAGTGTTATTTGAAATTTCTCCGGTTCCGTGATTATTTGGAATGAGTTTGTTAACAAGACTTGATCAACCTTGTTAGTGGGTTCATTTTGATGATCACGAGATGGATGAAACTAGAAGCACAACCTTCTGTACCCTCCTTATATTTTCTGTTATTTAGTAGAAATAAAGTAAAATAGTATTTTTCTGTCTGTCTCCTGACTTATCCCTGCAATATAAAAATATCCCAAAAATAAAAGTCCTCAGAATGCCATGCCAATTTAATATGATTTTTTCAGGAATATTTGAGGATTTACAGTGCAAAAATTACCACGGGGGGAGCTGCCACCTGGCCACGAGGGTGGAGGGCGCGCCCTACCCCCTGGGCGCGCCCTACCCCCTGGGCGCGCCCCCCTGCCTCATGGGCCCACGGTGGCCCTCCTCCACTTATCCATGCACCCATCTTCTTCCTCTGCCTCACACAAACACGAAAAATGAACTCAAGCACGAGTTCCAGCCCCCGTTGCTGTGATTTTCGATCTCCTTGCTCAAAGCACCTCTCGCAAAACTGCTTGGGGACATTGTTCCTTGGTATGTGACTCCTCCATTGGTCCAATTAGTTTTTGTTCTAGTGCTTTATTCATTGCAAATTTGTGCTGCATAGGTGACCATGTTCTTGAGCTTGCATGTCAAATTTATATGGTTCCAAGTAGTTCCAATGCTTTATATAGGCTCTAGGCACTTGTGGGAGTTGTTACTATCAATTTTATTGAAGTTGGTTCACTTTTATTTAAAGTCACTAAAAATTTCAGAAATTTTTCAGAGGAAACAATATGTTTAGGAGGATGTTCCAAGGTGGTCCTTCAAGGAAGCAAGGTCCCAGGCTTGCAATACGTGATGCTGATGAGGAACCACCAAGAGACGCTCCTGTGAGGCCCTATGAATGACCTTCAGAAAATTTTATGAATCAAGTGGGAATCAAAGAAGAATTTAGTGCATATTTGAGTAACACTGGTCTTGAGGACTTTGAAGCTGACAAATGCCCCCAGTATCATGATCTCACAAGTTCATTTGTGAGGAGGTTTGAGTTTTCATCTTCGCGTAATTCTCCTTCAGTCATGTTTGACCTTTATGACAAATCTTATACCATGGACTTAGAGGATTTTACTTCTGCTTGCAAACTTCCATCTTGGGGTAATGTCAGGGATCCCCCTAAATCTGAATATAGGGACTTTCTTGCTAGAATAACTGTGTGGGAATCTAGAGATATAACACAAGCTACTATAGGGAGCATTCACTTTCCTGCTATACATTATTTTGCTCTCTTCATAGGTAGATGCATAAATGCTAAGGATGAAGCATGTCACATGTGTGTCCCTGACCTTAGTATTCTCAGGAGTGCTGTGTTAGGAGACCAATCTTACCATATGGGAGCCATTGTAGCTCGGAGGTTGCATCAGAATAGACATAGCGGAGATTTCTTTGGAGGAATTTATGCAACATGCTTAGCTAATTTTCTTGAAATAGACATTCGTGAGGGTGATATGGAGTTACCCCCTTCTTATTTAGATTTTGATTCTATGGTTTCCCACCAGTTTGTTGAGAGGACTGAACCACCTCTCCAGTATCGACTAATCTTTAACAAATGTCATGTAGTCCATATTGCTCTTCCTGCTCCTTCCTTCTTTGATTTTCAGACAAAAGGAAGATATATTATTACCAGAGAGGAGGCAGATGAGTATGAGAGGAGAGCGGAGGCTGTTCAACGCCACGCTGCAGCTCAGGCGGCGGTAGCCGCTGCATCGCAGTACGACCCCAGCTTCACCTACGGATATCCGCCAGGCTATCCCTGGCAATAGACCAACTTAGGCCAAAAGCCTAAGCTTGGGGGAGTATGTATTTCCCACCGACATTACATTTATGTTCACACACACTCATTGCTAGATGTCGGTGCTCATACTCTTTCATTGCATTATCCATGTTAGTTTAACTTTCTTTTTCTGCTCTCTTCTTGTGTGTTTGTTAAACTTTAAGAAAAAAACCAAAAAAATTTAGTTAGTTTACTTTCCATGCTTGTAGTAGAATTAAAATGAAAACCCAAAAATATTTCCCGTTCTTCTTTTACTTGTTGGGAGCTTTCCCGTGTAAATAGTTTTTATTTCTTTTCCTTTCTTTGGGGGTTGAGAAGACCATATTGAAAATGCTTAGTGGCTCTTATATGCATGATTGTTTATTGAGAAACAGTATAACGCGGTGAGCTACACCCCTCCACAGCGATTCAAGGTTATCAAACGTTCGATAGATACATTGAACATTGTGGATGGCTCGATGACCTCGGTCGTTCCACTCCACGCCGTCAGGCTTTTCCACCTTGCCACCCGAGCGGCCCAACTGGCTACGTTGATGGGCTGCTTCTCCAGGAAATTACCTAGACGCCTTGTTTGTAATCGGGCTGAGATGCCTGTGCGGCCCATACTTTTCTTGCTGGCCTACTACAACACCAGGCGTTGCTTACTAAAAAAAGACTACAACACCAGGGGATGCGCCTCCACGCACGAGATCCTTTCACAAAAAAATGAGATTGCTCAGCGGAGGAGCAGAAGGAGACCTAAAAGAGATTAGCCTTCTGCTCTTCTCTCATAATCTCACCTCAGCTGCTTAGTTTTCTACCATACTGATGATAAATTTGTTTTTTAACTACAGATCACCTGACGCAAGTAGTCAGACCCCCCTCACATGTCATGCAAGAGATCTACCAGGTAGTACACAACAAGCATAATATTAGACTAATAATTTTCCATATTAAGAAAATTGTGAAAGCAGGTGTATTCTGCAAATGCGTACTGTCTTTTCTGTGGTCTAATCAGGGTTACTGACAGATTCTGGAATGCCAAATTCTTTGATTTTTTGTTGTTGGAATGAACTAACTTGTCATATTTGACTTACAGATGCTGCTGGATGATATTCTTGATGTTACAATCATAATGGATGGAGCAACCATTATAAGAGTATTTGAAGTTGATGCATCTAGAAGGAAAGGTGATACACTATTGCATCATGCGGTCATCGTATATGCCACTAATTAATTTTGTTACTCCCTCTGTAAACTAATATAAGAGTGTTTAGATCACTAAAGTAGTGATCTAAACGCTCTTATATTAGTTTACGGAGGAAGTACTTACTAAATTTAGTCATGAATTGTTGCTTACGTACTAGATTGTTGGGTGATGGAAAGAGAACATCTTGTGGTTTCACCCTTTTTCAGGGTGCTACATATTGTCAATTCATCTCACATTGTGTCCATGCTGCAATGCCGTTGTACTTCAGCATGGAACTAAACTACAGAAGTAGAAAGAAATTGATCTATTGTCCAACAACAGTTTTTTTGCTCCTCCCCCATGGATTGGGTTATCTAGGTTTTTTCTCCGACATGGTGGAGATGGTAGCATTTTCCAGTGCTAAAAGTGTATATATTATTTTTTTATAAACTTGTATATAGTAATAATCGTTCAATGAGTTCTATCATTCTTTACCTTAGGATGAGCGGGCGCAGCAACGCGCGCTTTTCTCTTATATGCATGATTGTTTATTTAATTTAGAGCCCATATTACTTTTCTTCTCTTGAGTTGAATGCTTGCCGATTCCAGCTTAGTCCAATGCACATGCACTCTTATTATTATACACATCCTTCGGTCGTGCAAGTGAAAGGCAATAATGATAATATATGATGGACTTATTGGGATGAGAAAAGCTGGTATGAATTCGACCTCTCTTGTTTTTGTAAATATGATGATTCATCGTTCCTGATTCAGCTATTATGAAGTAAACATATTTGCAATGACATTTAGAGATTATAGTTGCTTGTGCCATGCTTGATTAGCTAGGAGTTATAATGGTTTACCTTGCGTGCCAACATGTTATTAGAATGATTATGATGTGGTATGATGGGATGGTATCCTCCTTTAAATGTATTGAGTGACTAGACTTGGCACATGTTCACGCATGTAGTTGAATCAAATCAACATAGCCTTCATGATATTTATGTTCATGGTGGATTATATCCTACTCATGCTTGTATTCGGTGTAAATTAATTTTAATGCATGTTTACGACTGTTGTCGCTCTCTCAGTTGGTCGCTTCCCAGTCTTTTGCTAGCCTTCACCTGTACTAAGTGGGAATACTGCTTGTGCATCCAAACTCCTTAAACCCCAAAGTTATTCTATATGAGTCCACTATACCTTCCTATATGCGGTATTTACCTGCCATTCCAAGTAAATTTGTATGTGCCAAACTCTAAATCTTCAAATAAACATTCTGTTTTGCATGCTCGAATAGCTCATATGTCAACTAGAGCTGCCCTTATCTTCCGTGTTAGGCGGGTTATTCTCAAGAGGAGTGGACTCCGCTCCTCATTCACGAGAATATGGCTAGTATCCGGGATGCCCAGTCCCATGCTTCGTGCAAACTAAATCAAAATAACTGCAAACAAAACTCCCCCTGGGACCCGTTGAATGTTGGAGGCACTCGTTGTTTCGAGCAAGGCATGGATTGATGCTTGCGGAGGAGGGGGAGTATAAACTTTACCATTTTGTTTGGGAACCGCCTATAATCTGTTTAGCATGGAAGATATCGTCGTCTTTTGGTTGTTATGTTGACAATGAAAGTATGCCGCTCAAAATATAATTTATCTCTATTTCAAAACCGAGCTTTGGCACCTCTGCAAATCCCTGCTTCCCTCTGCAAAGGGCCTATTTATTTACTTTTATGTTGAGTCATCACCCTTCTTATTAAAAGCACCAGCTGGAGAGCACACTGTCAGTTGCATTCATTATAATTGGTTTATATTGGGCATGACTTGACTGGATCTCTTTTACCATGAATTACAATGTTTAGTCAGTCCTTGATCTTTAAAGGTGCTCTGCATTTATGTTTTGCGGTCTCAGAAAGGGCTAGCGAGATACCATTTTGTTATATCATGTTATGATTATTTTGAGAAAGTGTTGTCATCCGAGTTTTATTATTATGGCTCGCTAGCTGATTATGCTATTGATATGAGTAATTGTGAGACCTATGTGTTATTGTGAGTATGGTTAGTTCATAATATTGGCTGAAACTTGAATGCTGTCTTTTCATGTTTACAACAACAAGAGCAAACAGAGTTTGTAAAAGTTTTTCTTTTTCTCTTTCAGTTTGTCAACTGAATTGCTTGAGCACAAGCAAGGGTTTAAGCTTGGGGGAGTTGATACATCTCCGTCGTATCTACTTTTCCAAACACTTTTGCCCTTGTTTTGGACTCTAACTTGTATGATTTGAATGGAACTAACCCGGACTGACGCTGTTTTCAGCAGAACTGCCATGGTGTTGTTTTTTGTGCAGAAAATAAAAGTTCTCGGAATGACCTGAAACTCCACGGAACACCTTAAAAAAATCCTCGCAAAAGATGAAGACCAGGGGGCCCACACCCTGTCCAGGAGGGTAGGGGGCGCCCCCTGGGCGCGCCCCCCTACCTTGTGGGACCCCTGGTGGCCCTCCGACGCCAACTCCAACTCCATATATTGGCTTTCGGGGAAAAAATCAGAGAGAAGAAATCATCGCGTTTTACAATACGGAGCCGCCACCAAGCCCTAATCTCTCTCGGGAGGGCTGATCTGGAGTCCGTTCGGGGCTCCGGAGAGGGGGATTCGTCGCTGTCGTCATCATCAACCATCCTCCATCACCAATTTCATGATGCTCACCGCCGTGCGTGAGTAATTCCATCGTAGGCTTGCTGGACGGTGATGGGTTGGATGAGATTTATCATGTAATCGAGTTAGTTTTGTTAGGGTTTGATCCCTAGTATCCACTATGTTCTGAGATTGATGTTTCTATGACTTTGCTATGCTTAATGCTTGTCACTAGGGCCCGAGTGCCATGATTTCAGATCTGAACCTATTATATTTTCATGAATATATGTGTGTTCTTGATCCTATCTTGCAAGTCTATAGTCACCTACTATGTGTTATGATCCGGCAACCCCGAAGTGACAATAATCGGGACCACTCCCGGTGATGACCATAGTTTGAGGAGTTCATGTATTCACTATGTGCTAATGCTTTGTTCCGGTTCTCTATTAAAAGGAGGCCTTAATATCCCTTAGTTTCCAATAGGACCCCGCTGCCACGGGAGGGTAGGACAAAAGATGTCATGCAATTTCTTTTCCATAAGCACGTATGACTATATACGGAATACATGCTAACATTACATTGATGAACTAGAGCTAGTTCTGTGTCACCCTATGTTATGACTGTTACATGACGAACCGCATCTGGCATAATTATCCATCGCTAATCCGGTGTCGACGAGTTTTCCATATACTGGTTCTCGCTTATTTACTTTTCCGTTGCTACTATTACAATCACTACAAAATACCAAAAACATTACTTTTGCTATCTTTACTTTTATTACCGTTACCACCACTATCATATTACTTTGCTACTAAACACTTTGCTGCAGATACTAAGTTTCCAGGTGTGGTTGAATTGACAACTCAGCTGCTAATACTTGAGAATATTCTTTGGCTCCCCTTGTGTCGAATCAATAAAGTTGGGTTGAATACTCTACCCTCGAAAACTGTTGCGATCCCCTATACTTGTGGGTTATCACCTCTCCCTCCTGGTCTTGCTCCGGAGCTTCTTCACTGTTGGGCATCGAGTACATCTCAGTATAAACCTACAAGACAAGAAGTCAAACAAGTATCAGTCGGATTTAGAGACAGTTGCAAAACATATTGAAGTACAGTCAGTATCAGAGATCAGACCTTGTCTGGCTGGTTGTTGGCGCTAAATGGTGTTGGGGAACGTAGTAATTTCAAAAAAAATCCTACGCACACACAAGATCATGGTGCTGCATAGCAACGAGTGGGGAGAGTGTTGTCCACGTACCCTCGTAGACTGAAAGCGGAAGCGTTAGCACAACGCGGTTGATGTAGCCATACGTCTTCACGATCCGACCGATCAAATACCGAACGTACGACACCTCCGAGTTCAGCACACGCTCAGCTCGATGATGTCCCACAAACTCTGATCCAGCAGAGCTTTGTAGGAGAGCACCATCAGCATGACAGCGTGATGACGGTGTTGATGATGCTACCAACGCAGAGCTTTGCCTAAGAACCGCTATGATATTACTGAGGTGGAATATGGTGGAGGGGGCCACCGCACACGGCTAAGAGATCAAGAGATCAATTGTTGTGTCTAGAGGTGCCCCCTTCCCCCATATATAAAGGATCAAGGGGGGGGGGGCGGCCGACTAGGAGGA
>NC_041393.1:656808563-656814862 GCF_002162155.2 Triticum dicoccoides
GCAGTCCTACTCCCACCGGGAGTAGGACTTCCTCTGTTCCTAGTTGGAGTAGGAGGGGGAAGGAAGAAAGAGAGGAGAGGAAGGAAAGGGGGGGGGGGTGCCGCCCACCTCCTTGTCCTATTCGGACTAGAGGGGGAGGGGGCGCGCGTCCTGCCCTGGCCGCCCCTCCTCTTCTCCACTAGGGCCCATGAGGCCCAATAAACCCCCCGGGGGGTTCCGGTAACCCCCCGGTACTCACGTATATGCCTGAAACCATCCGAAACCATTCCGGTGTCCGAACATAGTCATCCAATATATCGATCTTTACGTCTCGACCATTTCGAGACTCCTCATCATGTCCGTGATCATATCTGGGACTCCTAACTACCTTCGGTACATCAAAACACAAAAACTCATAATATCGATCGTCACCGAACATTAAGCGTGCGGACCCTACGGGTCCGAGAACTATGTAGACATGACCGAGACACGTCTTCGGTCAATAACCAATAGCGGAACCTGGATGCTCATATTGGCTCCTAGATATTCTACGAAGATCTTTATCGGTCAAACCGCATAACAACATACGTTGTTCCCTTTGTCTTCGGTATGTTACTTGCCCGAGATTCGATCATCGGTATCTCAATACCTAGTTCAATCTCGTTACCGGCAAGTCTCTTTACTCATTATGTAATGCATCATTCCGCAACTAACTCATTAGCTACATTGCTTGCAAGGCTTATAGTGATGTGCATTACCAAGAGGGCCCAGAGATACCTCCCCGACAATCGGAGTGACAAATCCTAATCTCGTAATACGCTAACTCAACATGTACCTTTGGAGACACCTGTAGAGATCCTTTATAATCACCCAGTTATGTTGTGACGTTTGGTAGCACACAAAGTGTTTCTCCGGTAAACAGGAGTTGCATAATCTCATAGTCATAGGAACATGTATAAGTCATGAAGAAAGCAATAGCAACATATTAAACGATCAAGTGCTAAGCTAACGGAATGGGTCAAGTCAATCACATCATTCTCCTAATGATTTGATCCCGTTAATCAAATGACAACTCATGTCTATGGTTAGGAAACACAACCATCTTTGATCAACGAGAGCTAGTCAGGTAGAGGCATACTAGTGACACTATGTTTGTCTATGTATTCACACATGTATTTTGTTTCTGGTTAATACAATTCTAGCATGAATAATAAACATTTATCTTGATATGAGGAAATAAATAATAACTTTATTATTGCCTCTAGGGCATATTACCTTCAAATGGGTCGACTCTCTTGGCTCCCTTGGGGTTATCCTTGTTTCCTGTAATACCCTTCAACCACAGGGCCACCGTCTTGGCCGTAACCTCCTCTGGATGAACCCGAGCGATGTCGTTGGCTCCAGAGTACATCTACATCGAGTGGTCACGAGTCTGGAGCGGCTGGATGCGTCGACAGAGAAACACCTCCAACAAGTCCATGTCGGTTACTCCCTGATTGATCTACTGGACCACTCTCTCAACCATCATGTTTGTTTACATCCTCTCCGTAGCAGTCACTTTCAGCGAAGAAGGTTGTTGGGCGCAATCTAAAGAGAAAGGAGGAAGACCGGTTGACTGACCGGGAGTCACAATATCCTAGAAGTAGAACCAGGTCGACTGCCAGCCCCTGACAGACCCAGGAAGTGTCATGGGAGGGAAAGTGCTCCTCTTCCTCTTCTAGATGCCCAAGCCCCCACACATTTGGATCACGTGTGTCCTCTCATCACTCGAATTCGCTTTCTTCACCGACTGGAAGCGGATTGTGAAGATGTGCTTGAAAAGACCCCAGTGCAGTCGACAACCCAGGAAATTTTCACACAAGGACACAAACGCGGCGAGGTACGTAATGGTGTTGGGAGAGAAGTGATGGAGCTGAGCTCCGAAAAAGTTCAAGAAGCCCTGGAAAAAAGGATGCGGAGGAAGGGAGAAACCACAGTTGACATAGGTGGCGAGCAGGTCGCACTCACCCGGCCGCGGCTGAGGCTCCGTTTCCCCCTTCGGTAGCCTCGCAGCTCCGTCGAGGTCCGACCTGAGTCGGCCAGGTCCTCCAAATCCTCTGGCCGGAGGGAAGATTGGATCCAATCACCCTGGATCAAACCCGGTGGCAGCCCAGATCTCGACGACGACCCCCGATTCGTCTTCTTGCCTTTCGCCGCCCCTGTCGCCTTCTTCCCGCATTCCAGCGTTGCCGTCTTGTCCTTCACCATGGTGGCGGGGCGGCGGCGTCGAGAGCGGAGGAGCAAGATGCGGTGTAGAAGCAGAGGAGGAAGAGGGAGAACGGATGCGCACAATGCAGACGCCTCGGCCACGACGCCTTTTAAGGACCCGCTTCCGAGTGGCTGATGCGTGGGCCCGAGCAATCCTGTCAAATCCCGCAACAGTCGCGCGCTGGGTATGTGGCAAAAAAGGTGGCGTGGAAATCAAGGCGCTCCTGTCTATCCATCCCGCTTACTACGGCGCGCTCCGTCTCGCGCGCTTCCCCAAAATTTCGAATCCCGTGACATCCGGGATACGCCATAACCAATCGCGCCAAAGATTTCGCGTCAAAAGTAATACTCGACGAGTGACGGTATAAATCCACTCGGCAACTTCTGAATCGATCAAGGCGACTGAAACGAAGCCGAAGTTCCAACATGGGTCTCCAGTCCAACATGGGTGCTTGTGAAGCACAAGAGTCAAGGCAAGATCAACTTCAACCTTCTTTTCACTCGGACCTCAATCCATTTGGGGCTAATGATGATGATATAGACCTAGGGTAGGGTCATAGACCTAACGTATACGCCCTACCCAAGGTCACTACCCTAGAAGCAAAGACACCGAAGAGACAACATGGAGTACAAATTGAAGGCGTCGAGTGCAATCCACTCGACCAGTCATATCACTCGGGCACCCCTCCCTCCTGATATCATTCGACCATACAAAAAACCACTCGACCTACTGAAGACCAGGAGTCGCTCAGGACAGCAACGGTCAGGCGTTCACTTCGTAGTCTTTAAGATCATTAATAGCACTTTATGACTGGTGTTATCAGTAACGCCCTATCTTTATGTACATTGAACTCCTTGTAACGGGGGATGGCTGGGGTCCTGGCGCACTCTATATAAGCCAGCCCCTCCTCTGGCACAAGGGTTCGCACCCCCTATAACACACACTCTCATATTCCAGTCGACCGCCTCAGGGCATCGAGACGTAGGGCTTTTACCTCCTCCGAGAGGGGCCTGAACTCGTAAACACTTGCGTACAATCTCACCGTAGCTAGGACCTTGCCTCCTCATTCGTACCCCCTATACTTACTGTCAGACTTAGTACCACGACAGGCAGCGCCTTCCGCCCCGCCATGGCCGTAGCCTTCCCCTGTTGCTACCGCCCGCCAAGGGGTTTGATTGCATTTTCTTATTTATTTCAAGGGTGTGTATGTTAATTTTTTGCCATGTCAGCTCCTTACAATGACGCCCCACTTGTCAGAAAGCGATCAAACGGACTAAATCACCCGATCAGTGTTTTTTGCAATAAGATTAGAGAAATTGCGGTGTTTTTTGCAATGGATTAGAGACTTGGTGGTTTTGTGCAAACATAGCCGTAAATGTGGTAGTTTCTTGCAATTAACTCCAACAAGGCCGTTCATATAAACTGTCGTAACTCACAACATGGGCTTGAAGGAAATCGATTTGTTGGGATTTCATATATATGGGCTAGTGTAATTGATAATCCCAATTTAATATTTTATGTAGTATATAAAGTAATATAAAGGAGATAATTGCATCCGCCATCTTCGCCAAATACGACATCAAAAGCTAAATAAAATATCGATAATGCACGCGCCCAAAATTACACATCATCATCACTAATCCACCTGAAACCAAATACTCCCTGGCTCTCTGCACATTAGCTTTGGTCAAAAGACAAGCTTTGTAAACTTTGACAAAGTTTATAGACAAAAATACTAACATATACAATAATAAATTAATACCATTTGATGCATTATTAAATACACTTTCATGTGATATAGATTTGTTATGGTAAATATTTACATTCTTTTTTATAAACTCGGTCAAACTTTATGAAGTTTGACTTCTATATATTCTTTTTTATAAACTCGGTCAAACTTTATGAAGTTTGACTTTTATCAACTCTAATATGAGAATAAATAAAAACAGAGGGAGTATACTTCTGCCATAAAGAAAAAGTATTTATTGCACTTGATCGGTCATTCTGCCTCCTATTGGACACTGGAGAAGCTGTAATAAACATTTTGAGCTTTGGATAGTTGACCTAAGCTGACATCTTTGATACGTGCCCAATTTCTGAAATGTGTGCGACAATTGAGAAAGTGATATATACACGGACCTCCTCTAGCTCCTCAGATCCAGAGCTCAGCATTTTACTTCAAAAGAATCAAGACTCGGTCTCTAAACTTTCAGGTTACTGGTATCTCCCCAGGGGAGGCAATACTTTCATCATACAACGCAGCGTATTGTAATGTCATGCTATTATCAGAGACCAAACCATTGCTTCCATCGAGGAGGTTCCCCGTGTCGTGGATCACGGGGATGTATGCACACATCCTAAAGCTTGGATCATATGTGTAGTAGCTTGGTCGTATGACGGTACGGCGGCCATTGTCGATGATGGTGAGTAGGCTGAACCAGTACCTAGGGCGCATTAAGTTGGCGAGCTTCGCTGGCAGCGTGCATCGATTGATTCGACAATGTAGATCCCACACGCTCGTATCATGGTCGCGCAGCAGCCAGACATTGTATCGACCAGTCATCACATGGCAAACCATCTCAGTATGGAAGATGCACAGGCGGCCGCCGAGCTCAGTCAAGTTATACTGGTCTTCAAATTAACTTTCTCTCCATAACGACTGGTAGCGGCAACGGCGCGGTCCCAAACACCTCATCGACAAGGTTGAAGGAGAAGATGAACATCTCTTCCGACTGACTGGCAGTTAGCTTACGTCTGTCCAACCAATACACGTGCCCCTGCGCAAAGACGCTCATGTCGTGATGGTTGTTCACCCAATCCAGCGGTGGTTTCTCAGGAGCACAACCCTTTGGCCGGCCTCCAGATCGCCGGGACGGAGTTGATCTCATAAACCTTGTATCTCACGGTTTCTAGGAGGCAGCAGATGCACACAACTTTGTGCGTCCTAGTCTGCGTGTCGTAGCCTAACCCTAGGTGTGTGATACTCGGGTCGCCCTTGGCCCCGCTCTCCGGGAGCTCTGCCATTCTACCGGTGGATGGATTGAACACGTAGTGCGTTCTTGCGGCTTGGAGGATGAAGAGGCCGTGGCACTGCTGCGTGACGAGACATGCGAGGAGGTTGTCCGTGGCGCGGCCATGAACATCGTGAGATTTGGGAAGCTCCATGAGAGTAGTACGACCATGGTTGTCCGGCGACCACACCTGCAATTTCGCTCCGCCACAGTTCTCCACGAACAGGATCCTTGGGCCGTCGTGGCGGTTGGCGAGGCGATGGTGGAGGTCGGCGAAGTCGCTGGAGGCGAGCGTGGCCGCCCAGGCGCGAGAGAGGCAGCGGCACCTGTGCACTGCCTTGGCCGGCAGCCGCGCGAAGATGTCCTCGATGACTTCGTCCGGGAGGACCGGGCATGCATCCTCCACGGACGGCCGGCGGCCGCGGGGGCTTGTTTGGGCCATCCACGCGTCGAAACAGAACGATTACGCACACGAGATCGATCGAAAAGGACTGCACAGGTCGATGCGCTTCCGTTTTGTTCGTTTGTTTTCGTATTGATTGATGATTCCATATTCCGGTGCACGCACGTATCCTCGGATCGAACTTGTTTCAGTTGGACTACGTGTTTACCTATTCTTTTTCCTAAGAAAAAGTAGAGGTACCAAGTAGCATAGGATGCCAGTTAAACTTGTTTGCAATTTCCGCTGTCAATTTGACGGGAGTTAGTGCTAATTGGTCCCAAGTATTTGCAACTCACTTTTTTGAGATGCTCTAACACTGTTAAAAAAAGACGCTCTAACATTATTTCTCAGTTATAAACAAATATGAAAAAACTATTTCCGATGGAATAAAAAGAAACACACATGAACAATAACAGACCTTGGTCGATCGGCTTCAGGGTTCCTAACAAAGTCAAGGTCTTCGCGTGGCTTCTCTTCGGTGCGAGGCTCTACTAGGCAAATTTGTTGCGCCAACACATCATGAGCAACTCTTCCTGTCCCAGGCGCAATCAAGGCCCCAAAGACATTAACCACATCTTCCTACGTTGTTCCTTCTCCTATAGGATTTGTCAGCGCCTAT
>NC_041393.1:656815090-656833984 GCF_002162155.2 Triticum dicoccoides
ACAATGACTACCTTTGATAGAAAAACTAAATTTCACATTAGAAACGCATCAAATCATTCTCCCTAGCTTTACATCTCCAATCTTCTCTAACCCTCGGGTCAAAGAAACAAACAGACGACATCCAGTTTGAAGTAGGATTTTATGATGTTGAACCGTTGCTTCATTGTCATGTGGTCGGGAAAGAATGCCGACGTCGTAAAACAGGTGACATGGGGAGACACTAACTAAAACAAATTGATCACACTTGCGACCACTATCGACATGACAGGACAAAGCGCCAAAAACAACCCTGGATCTAGGCCGAAGATTCTAGGGACACAAATACCACAAGCTCTCTAATGTGTGTCATCACTCATACCTGACTTCCGACCAGGCGAGGCGTAGAGGGGACACAACATGTGATTTAGTTTTGAAGACATTGCGCAAGTTAGTCAATAGTGAAAACTGTTTATAATTCATAAGCTTGGTTCAAATCCCTCAAAAAAGGTTCATACAAATATCTTCCTAAAAAATCTCCTAAAAATCTGGTGGCAAAAGTGGCACACATCTCACGGTACATGATGTCAACAGAGATTTTAATTTAAGCAGCCTACTAGCTTTGGTCCACTAACCTGAGAATGGCCAGACAATGCAAACAGACCGGCAGCTCACAACTCACTCATCCACCAGGCCATATGGTGATTTGTGCATGACATGTCTGGTGAATTTACTGAGGCATAGCCGCATGACTAAGCAACCGTTTCCTTCTTGCAACGAGCTTTTCTTGTCTGAAGGAAGACATCAGTCAGGACCGTCTTGGACTTCAGCGAAGCGAGGAGTATGTCCAGAGCCTAACATTCCAGCACAGATATCATGAACTGAACCAATTAATCAAAACAAATGGGAAACTAGTGATAAAAATAAGAGAATATGTGTGTAACCTCTTCCTTGCCAATCTTCACCATTTTTTCTTGCAGTGTGCTTAGGTCTTTGACACCACACTGCGCGAGCAAGGCAACGCTTGCCACACTGGACGCCGGTATCATCGAGAGGTCATCCTTGACTGTATACGTGGCTGTCCCGACCACAAACCCCTCACTTTTGACATGCGGCATAGCTTTGTTCATTCCGGTGGAGCAACTTGGGCATTTGCTGCCTTTAACAACTGAAAAATACCCACAACTATGGCTTTTGTAGCAGCATCTTGTCCCCTCACAGGTGAAGAACCTGCAACAGGCATTTAACTGTGCATCCCCCATCAGCTGTTGCAAAGGAGAGAGCATACCGGGGGAAATTGTTGGCTTGATGTAGGGCTCCTTGCCCTTGCTTGAGAATACATACGTGGCATCGAGCGTCTCCAGGCTATCAAGGACATTCCCAATGCTGCCAACCATACGTTCTTTGGTGAGCAGGTTGATGACGGTGCTCATCGGGAGGCATAGGAGGCTGGATAGGAACTCGACAACTTCATTGTCAGCCTCGGCAAAGCAGACTTTCTGAGCCTTGGCATCAATCAGGAGCTTCGTCGATAACTCCTTAGTAGCCATGATATTCCCTTTTTATCAGAATGATTTTAATTCTACTCCTGCACCAGAAAAATAGGGTCAATTAAGGCGTTCAAAATTAGTCAGTGTTCTAGTTCAGATCATCAAAATGTGCAAAATAAAAAAATCACAATCAATTATTAGAGCCAAATAGAGTAACAAATTTTGTGAGACTATAACCCAAAAATTAAATTGTTAGGACACCAGAAAATATAATAAGAAGACCACAAGACATAACAATCATGCATATTAACAGTTTGTTGTTATTATATACTCCCTCCGTCCCAAAATAAGAGTCATGGCCGCAACAATTATTTTGGGACGGAGGGACTATAAAATTAGATAAACGGCCAAGGTCACGGGTTACATTGAAAGCCTGTAAGAATACAACTCTGGAATATTGTGCTCCGGCCAGACTTTGAAAAGGAGAAACACACAGAGATAGTAGCTTTACCCTACTCAAGTTTGTTATTTCTTCCCGCCTTGCCCAATTACTACTCCCTCCGTCCCAAATTAAGTGTCTCAACTTTAGTAGACACTTATTTTGGGACTGAGGGAGCACTTATTACTGATATTTTAACTAGATATGCAAACAATAATACTTACAAAAGCAAGGTATAAGACTGAACATTACCGCACAAGCCACAAGATTCCGTATGAGATCTGGTCGCAGATATGAGAAAGCTGATAACTATAGAAGCAACGACACTTTTTCCCAGATTGAGTCTTGAAAGTCAAGTGAACAATGGGACAGGATGTTATTGTACCAGGTGCAGCGGGGCAACCTACTGATAATAATGTTTAATTAAAGACCTCTCTGCAGACGATTGTTTTTAAGCAAACTGTACAAGAAAAATGGGTTCATACTAAATCATCTATTTTACATTTTTGTTTGTGGTGTGCAATTAATAAAATTGGTTAAAACAAGTTTCGAACAATGATGCCAAAAAAAAATTGTAAACACTGACCCTTCAATGTAATAATCATCCCTAGCTCACCATGCACAAATCCGATATTTTGGTGTTATTTCTGAGGTCCAAATTTTATTTAATTTTAATCATACTCATGTAAACATAAAAAACCCTAAAACCAGTTTATGTTGCAGAAGAACATGGTGGAGCTAACCTAGAATGCCACAAACTAAAAAAATGGATTAGATCAGATCTATTCTGTTTGCGTCTTTGTGGTGCAAATTAAATATAAATAGATTTCACACATTGATAACGGATCTTTGCTCCTTGGATCGCCCTACAGCTCCTTTTCTTCCGCGTGTTCAGAAGGCCAACAAACTCTATTATAGAATATTTTACCCAAATGTCCGTAGAACTACAAGATTTTGCGTGTTTTTCAGTTGCAAGTTACAGGATTGAAGATAGAAGTGCATAGATTAATGTGATTAAATTCGTGAAAACTAATTCAAAACTATCTCCCTATTTATAACTTCAGAAAATATACTCATCTTGTACTAAATAAGCGACAAGTAATATGGATCGAGGGAGTACTGTTTTCTAAACTTTATTCCCCTCATATAAGCAGTGCCTTCCAAAAATCCATGAACCGTGATGATGGCCGAAAAAACCCGAGAAAGATCAACTGAAATCCTGAATATGCAGACATATATCAGCGACAACAACGATCTCCTATTCAGATGTGACGGATTTCATCTATCGCAGAAAGAGCTAGCTAGGGTGGATTCGTCGCGAATAAAAGGGAAAAGCAACTGCAAGGAGAAGCAAGTGGATTACGTAGGATGACTGGCGGGGAGGAAGCATCTCACCGTGATGATCACCAGTCTGCCACTGCCGCCTGCGGGAGAAGAGGAGGGGCGAGGAAGTCGACGAGGATTCTTCTTTGATGCAACCTGGCAGGTCAATGGGCGACCGGATGGGTTAGAAATTAGTTAAGGACTCGTGTGGGCTATAGAATACACGGGCCATTTACCCTGATTATATATATATCCTGGCCGATTATCAGCGTCGCGTCGTTAGGCCCATCTCTGCATGAAGCCCGTTACTCGCGTCGCGTCGCTAACTCCCGAACTTTAATCACTGGATTGCACCGCCATTGGGGATGGTCAAGATCAATGTAGATGCCGCAGTAGGCCGGATGCGAGGTGCAGCGGGAGCAATCTGTAGAGACCGAGATGGAGCTTTCTTGGGAGCTTCGGCGGTGGTTTTCTCCCATATTTCAGATCTCGGCACCTTGGAGATGCTCGCGATCAGGGAGGCTCTGGCGTTGGCAGATGACATATATGTCAGAAGGGTACATGTTGCTTCTGATTGTAAAGTGGCCGTCGACGACATCCAACAACAAAACAAAGGAAGCTACGGGGCAATTGCGCATGAAATTATACAACATAGGTCTGAATTTGAGGCTTGTAATATACATCATGAATTTAGGAGCTCGAATATCGAGGCTCACAAGCTAGCAAAGCACACTTTATCTTTCGAGGTTGGCCGCATGTTTAGTTAGGACAGCCCAACGATCTTGATTTCGTCCCTGTATACATTATGACGACGTAATAAAGCTTTGCAGTTTGTCTCAAAAAAAAAAACTCCCAAACTTTTGTCTCCTCAAACAAACAAAAGAAAAAGGATGTGGCTAACTGCCACACGTGTGGCATACTAGCCATCTGCCCACACACCATGTGTGGTGTGAGCAGAAAGCAGCCCACACGGGTAGGGCTGGACACGAGCCGAGCCGAGCCGAGCTTGATCGGAGCCTGGCTTTGGCTCGCTCTGGAGCGGCTCGGCTCGGCTCGGCTCGGCTCGCTCAGCCAACGAGCCTACTTCAACCGGCTCGGCTCGGCTATGGCTCGGCTCAGACCGAGCCGGCTCGTAAGTCAGTTTCTCCCAGAACCATTTAATAGTACATACCTCTATATATAGTGCATATACTTGATTTTTTGCGGCAATTAAACCTATATTTTGGAAAACAAACAGTTTATACTACTAAAAATGAACAATCCAACAATCTATTGTTTTAAGAATTGGTCATAGTAATGAAAAATAATGTTCTTATATGAATTCTTCTACAAAATTGTAACAATGAAACACATATGAGAGAAAGAATTGGGCAGCATTTCTATTGAATTTTGGACAGCACTTCAATTGAACTTTACACAGGAAAACATCAAATATTGACAGCCAAACAAGGAAATTTTGCATAGCATAACACTTACCACTTTGACATAAAACTGAGAAAATGTTAACAGCCAAACAATGACTAGTGAAAACCACATAATACAAAGTTCATAGTTCATCACAAGTTCACAACAACATTGTTGAAAGTGCATGGTTCATCACAACATCATTCAAGGTCCATAGTTCATCACAACAGCACACATAATTCGAAGTTCATCACAACAAAAGAAATGGCACGAGATGATCACGTTGACCTCAACAATCCACATGAGAAGATCATGTAGACATCCATCTTAGAAATAGCAAGAGCAACACCCACATGGCGAATATCGACATGTAACACAGATTTGTAAACTTGATATTCTCAATATGTCAAGATAGGAAAACTGAGACATGTAAAAACATTAGTTACCAATTGTTGTCACCCCCCACATCAAAAATCTTGGGCAACTTGATATTCTCAACATCGTCCTCCTCATCTTCGTCCCTCTCCTAATTAT
The DNA here is from genome assembly GCF_002162155.2 of Triticum dicoccoides. Lineage (NCBI taxonomy): Eukaryota > Viridiplantae > Streptophyta > Magnoliopsida > Poales > Poaceae > Triticum > Triticum dicoccoides. Next base: position 656,820,257 of record NC_041393.1, read on the forward strand.
TTGTAAGTTAGCCACATACAAGAAATAGACAGAAATCATAGAAGAAAAAGATAGGAATCATACCACCACATTGAAGTCCTTGTGAGAACCTTTGATATAACTAGCACCGCACACCAAGGCTTCCACCATTTCTGGTTTCAAAGAACTCCTGTAGTCATCTAAAACCACACAAGTAGACATATCTAAGTTTAAGCATAGGATGACAAGTTGACAAGCTAACATCCAATGTAACAAGTAGACATACCTAAAACTCTTCCACCCGTGCTGAAAGTTGATTCCGAAGACACGGAGGTAGCCGGGACAGTCAAGAACCTCTTTGCCATCATTGCCAATACGGGGTATCTAGGTGCATTCACCCTCCACCAATCAAGAAGATTGAACATAGGATCCATTGCCTCATTCAAGTCATCTAGATAGTTTCTAAGCTCACTTTTTGATGGTGTTGATGAAGTGGCTGATAAGAAGGACTGAAACTCACAATCCATAAGTGGCATCGAGGTACTTGTGTTGCAATTGTTCTTGGCTGAATCTGATTTGTCACCAACCCATCTGAATCTGATTTGTCACCAACCCTAGGCGGCACCACAAACAAAGTATCTTGCTCTTCCTCGTCCTCCTCCTCATCCTCTTCCACCTCTTCATGATCCTCCTCCGCTTGCTTATCATGCTCCATTGCCTAGCACACAAAAACAGCACACATGAGCTTGGACACACATATATTTGACTTATGGATAGCAAAAACAGCACACACATGAGCTTGGACACACATATATTTGACTTATGGATAGCAAAAACAGCACACACATGAGCTTGGACACACATATATTTGACTTTTGGATAGCAAAAACAGCAACACACATGAGCTTGCACAAAAATATATTTGACATTTGGATACCAAAAAGAGCACACACATGAGCTTGGACAAACATATATTTGACATTTGGATACCAAAAACAGAACATATGAGCTTGGGCACACATAAATTTGACTTTCAAAAAGCAAAAACAGCACATACACAAGCTTGCACAAATATATATTTTGCACGTACATACCTGCGAAGATGTAGCCTCCCTCTCATAGTAGTTTGCGGAGCCGGAGGCAACGGCGATTCCGGCAAGCACGCCAGCGCCGGTGGGGTCAGGGAGACGTCGAGGCGGAGGTTTCTTTTTTACCCTATACAACAACTCAGCGATTGGGACATTGCTGGAATCATTTGTCAACTTCATCGGCAGCCGTGTAGTAGCTGTTGCATTGCCCTTCCCATTCCCCTTGTGCATCCCCGAGACCGGCAACTTTCTCTTCATAATGGAGTCCAACGTCCTCTCTTTCTCCTTCTCCTTCCCACTCGCCTTCCCCTTTTAATTGTCCATTGTTGCGACGATAGGCGTCTGCACACACAGCAAACAACAAACGGTCAATCATCAACAACAGTAAACTAATTAGACATGGAGTCTATGTAATTTTCCAGCAACTAGATTTTTTTTCAAGCTGCTATGCTACATCAAGTAGATCATCAACTAGTTCATCAACAACAGAAAACTAATTACACATGGAATCAATGAAATTTTTGATCTATCCATCCATTCTACCCTACAAGTCCATCCATACATGATCCATCCATCCGTTGCTGCTACATCTAGCCGTACAGACTACAATACATCCATCCATGATCCACCCATCTAGCCCTACATCTACCTGACCACGTATATCGATCCATCCATCCATCCATCCATCCACCAGATGTGTACTAGTGCAGACAACTACGGCTAGGGTTTGGGAAGTTTGAAACATGACTACATCCAACGATCCATCCATCCATTGATCCATCACATGCGTACTAAGTTTAGAGAGCTGCTGCTAGGGATTGGGATTTGGGAAGGAAGAAAGTACCTGCTCTGGCTCGTCACGTTCCGCGAGAAACCAGGGGAGGCGCGTCCGTCTACGTCCGGTGTGGTGAGGAACGGTCACGCCGCCCGTCGCCATCGGTGCCGAGTTGGCGAGGAAGCGCGGCGTCGCTCGTCGCCGTCGATCCAGATTCGCGGCGTGGCGAGAGAGAGGTGAGGCGGCGCAGAGCAGAGAAAGGGAGAGACGAGAGACTCTGGCTGTGGTTGCTCGTGCGGTCGTGCCCTAATGCGATCGATGGTGGAATTGGGCTGGGCCGCAAGCGAGCCAGCGAGATGGACCGGCCGAAACTCGGCTCGGCTCGGTCGCGAAACGTGCCTGTTTTCAGACCTCGGCCCGCTCGATAATCCTATCGAGCCGAGCTGTAACGGGCCGAGCTGGAGCGAGCTTCGGGCCGAGCCGAAAAGCTCGCTCGTACGTCCAGTCCTACACATGGGTTGTCTGTGGGCAAACATTATAATTGCCCACACGTGTGGGCTCAGCTACTTCGTGCCACATGCCCAACAAAGTACTACTCATCTTCACCCGACGCGTGTGGCACGAAGCAAAAATGCCCACACATCCTTGGGCAGCTACGTTAGGTACTCCCGCGGGATGACGATTTAATTGCCATCCGGATGGCAAATGTAGTTATCTAGGGATGGCAAATGTAGTTGTAAATGCATGCCAACTTTATCTGTTTTGGTTAACTATAGTTGCCATGTCAAATTTATGGTAGTTGCCGCGTGTAATCAAATCATAGTTGCCGTGTGTGATTAACTACTTGCCACCTATGATCAAACAGTAGTTGCCATGTGTGTTTACCTAGTTGCCACGTGTGGTCCAACCATAGTTGCCATGTATGGTTAATCACAGTTACCATGTGTGTTTATCTGGTTGCCACGTATGCGCAACTGCAGTTGCCGTCTTGCAACGAATTATAGTTGCCATGTGTGTTTACCTAGTTGCCACGTACGCGTAGTGCAATTGCCATCCAACAACGTATGGGTGTCGTGTGGGCGAAATCAGTTCGCCCACACGCACGTGGACTAGGTGTTGGTTGTGTGGACAGAAACTAATTTGCCCACACAACGCAGCTGCCAAACCGCGTACTGTGGGCGTGTGGGTGAACTCTCCAATGCCCACACACCAGCCCCGTCCTACGTGGCACGCGAATTCTACCTCAATGTGTCTAAATTTGTGCAAACTTGACTGGACGGTCATCCACACGTGTGGACGTTAGTCTTTCAAAAAAAAGGACTTCCTGAACTTTCTTCTCCCCTTCCTTGTTTTCTGTTCGTTATGCCCAGTTATGGAATCCCTGTCCACGGACCCGGACGTTACCTCGTGGTCTTTGGAGCCTGTGGCTGCTGCCATCGGGTGACCAAGTGCTTAAGCGGAATGGGCCGGGGGATGGCCAATGCCAGCTGTGCTGTTGCGGAGGACCTGAACCACTTTTTCTTTAGGGCATGTACAATGGTTCTATCTTAGCAATGCCATGTAGGATAAATGATGAGGTGGAGAAGAGAGAAATCATAAGAGAAGGCTTGTCTTCTCTTAATTAAGAGAAGGCAAGAGATGATCTCTTAGCACAATATGTCTCACCATGTTTTTAGGAATAACTAGTTACTGAAGATAAGGCTAAGAGATGACCCATTGTAGACATGTTTTTTTGTCATCTCTAAATTACATACAAGAATTAAGATAAAACCGCTTTATCAACCATTGTACATGCCTGTGTGTCCGTCCAATTTTTGTGGAGCTGCTCCAGGGAAGTCTGGGGCAATAGCTGGTCCCAACCAACTTCCCTCGCTGGCACTAACTAGTGTCCGGTTGCTCGGGCCAGGTTCACAGACTGATGTGGGTGAATTTTGGGACCTTGGCCTAGACTCTGTGTGGTGTGATCGAAATAAACTTATCATCGAGCATATTTTTCCTTCAAGGGCTAAATATGCGATTTACAAGTTGTGTGGCTTCTTGCAGCAGTGGAAGCCCCTATTCAAGTGGTGGGATAAGTTGACGATCGACAAATTGACGAGGAAGCACAAGGAGGTGGCGGCCAGGCTACTCATGATCCTTTATCCTCCTTGAGTCGTGGGCGTGTTGTGATGTAGCCCCCAGCATATTCTGAACTTTCTTTTGTACTTTTTTTTGAAGGCTTTCTTTTGTACTTTTGTTGTTTGCGTGTCGTGTGCTGGGTGTCTGGTGTTTGTGGACCTCTGTCTCTTCAGTGGGATGCTTGTATGTTTGTGGTTGTTTCTTTATTTATAAAGCAGGGTAAATAGTCTTTTTTGGTAATTATGGAATATAGATCTCTCTGGTTCAAATTTTTATTTTATGGATGGCTCTATCAGTTGGGAGAAAATAAGTACAGTAGCATAAGGATAATATTTTTTCTTGGATTGTTTTTAGGAAAAGTTTGCTGAAGGGATTTTTTTTCCAAAACATTTACGAAAATGTTTTCAGAAAAATCCATGTATTTATGAAACTGATAGATGCAACCAACATATATATTTGACACATGTATCTTCAAATGTATGTTGCGTATTGAAAATTATTGATATATTTTCATGACTGAAAACCATATGTGATTTTTGGGATAGTGGAGAGTTAAACGCATGATTTTAGTAAATTGTTTTTTGGAGGTTTTTTAGGAAAACATGCTTTAGACGAACCTCTGATGTAGCGCGACTTGTCCAAGGTAATGTGTGATGCCGGGACACCGTGTACGGATAACCCGTTTTTATACACTGGATTTTTTTTACTTCTGCAAAACTCGGTTTTATCAAGGATTTTTGTTAACTAATCCAAAAAGCATATTAGGTTGTTACAAAATCAAGTTTAAGGAGACCGATTCTCCATAAACTTGCTATCCAAACAATCCCTACAAAAAGAGTCCAATGCATATATAATTATATATACTCCTTTACGGACATTTAATAATGTGTGGGACCCACATGTCATAGAGTCTGCTAAATAATATTTATATTGTGAATGTTTCGTATGATGTTCTTAATCACTCTACACTGTGGTATGGCTATAGTGGGATGATAGGATATAGCATGCCCCGGAGGTCGCGCAGCTAAAGCAAGTCAAGCAGACGACCTGCCCTCCTTGTGAAGGTTAACAAGGTTGAAATGATTTCAATGAAATGGTCTTGATTAAAAAAGAAACAAGGTTGAAATGGTCTATTATAGAGCGTGTATTATGAACTGAACAAAATTATATATTGAATAGAACTGGCGGGTTCTCCACATAGTTTGTATGGGATCTCCAACCATGACTACTTCTTTGCTTCAGACTTGGTCACATATAGACAACTCCATCAACAGTGACCATTTCATGTGTAGTATAGGTAACGAAAAGGGAGGTTACTTGGCCATTCTTATTCATGTTCGTCATGCGTGACATTGATGCACGCATAACCTAAGAAGCATTCACAATGTGCTCGGTATCTTCTTCCATGTGTACACCAGCAGGTAATTGCATGCATGATGAAAACTTATGCAGTATCACATTAGAAGCAATCGTTAGTGACTTTAGTGTTTGCGCAGATGGTGGGAAGAGTACCATTTCCAATTACTCAGCTCCCACTTATGACCAAGTCAATTGTTTTCTTCAGAAGCAAGGATGGAGCAAAAACCTATGTTCGCATAATCTCTGTCAGTTGAGTTTTGAAAAAAACATCAGTTCAGTTCAAGTTCAGCAATCTACATAGTGATTTTTTGGGGGCAAATTCTTGCAAATAAAATAACAAAATTTTTCTTCATGCTCATTTGTTAAGATTTTTGGAGGTGTGAGCAGAGGTATCACGTAACTAGGGTCTAGGGTGGTACTACCAAATACGCGTACATGTCCAGTAGTAGTTTACTGTTTCACACATGCATGACCAAGTCAGATTAGTCAGCCACTAGAACATATTAAAATGAAGTGGATGATGAAGCTTCCTAATGCTGCAGCTAGTCGGCATACTCAACCGGCTTAATGACCACTTCTATATGGCAATACAATCTTCTTGGACTTGTTCACAACCTTTACCAACTCTTTCCTGCTGCTATATATACACATACATCCTTCGTTATGGCAAACCACACAAGTACGGCAGAACACACAACCCACAAACGCTGAAACACCTCTCTAGGAAACACCACTCAACATCAAAAATCCCAATGGCCTCCTCTTCCAGCTTCCTTCTGGTTGCACTCCTCGCGTTGGCCTCATGGCAGGCAATGGCTTCTGATCCAAGCCCTCTCCAGGACTTCTGTGTGGCTGACAATAGCTCACATGGTATGTACTTCCAAGCTACCTTAGTTGCAAAGTCTAAAATTTGCATATATTCCTGTTACAGATAATATCTTTACAAGTCATCGACTTACATGCTTCTTTTTATTATATGCACCTATGCAGTACTTGTTAATGGGTTTGTCTGCAAAGACCCAAAGGAGGTGACTGCGGAGGACTTCTTCTTAGCGGCCAAACTTGACATGCCTAGGGACACAAAGATGAGCAAGGTGGGATCCATTGTCACACTGCTCAATGTCATGAGGATCCCTAGTCTCAACACACTGGGTATCTCCTTAGCACGCATTGACTATGCACCTTTGGGGGAGAACCCACCACACACTCATCCTCGTGCCACTGAGATCCTCACCGTGCTTGAAGGGACACTCTATGTTGGCTTTGTCACATCTAACCCAGAGAACAAGCTCTTTTGGAAGGTCCTCAACAAGGGTGATGTGTTTGTTTTCCCACAAGGACTCATTCACTTCCAGTTCAACCCCAACCCCTACAAGCCAGCAGTTGCAATCGCTGGACTTAGCGGCCAAAACCCTGGGGCCATAACCATTGCGAATGCTGTGTTTGGTTCGAAGCCGCCAATCTCAGACGATGTTTTGGCTAAGGCCTTTCAGGTGGAGAAGAAGACTGTGGACTGGCTCCAGGCTCAGTTCTGGGCTGACAACCACAATTAATTAAATGTTGGACTACTAAACTAGAATTTTACAACAATGATATGTATTGTGTACTAATAAGATTGTTTGTTGTATGTAAATATATATATATCATGTATTATTCATTTGATTGGGAGTTGAATAAATATTTGTATTGTAAGGCTAGTGTTACGCACACGAGACCACATTTGAATCTTATCTACAAATCAAACCTTCCAGTTCTTATGAAAACAAAGGCTAGGTTTTGATTTATTCCAAATAGAACATCAGAAGTAAAAATTACATCCAAATCTGTAAACCTTCTAGCGACGACCACAAGAACCGGAGCAAAATGAAGGCGCACCGCCATCATCGCCCCTCAATCACCGGCGTCGGCCAAATATTGTTGTAGTCATTGTGTTAAGGACTGTAACGCCCCGGACACACCCGACTGCGAGCGTTACTCTTTGTGTGATATAGATTAGCCCCATTGATCAATACTAATCTTTTCTGCGCACTTTGTCCTCACTCTTGAGCACCTGGGACCAACTTCTCGGTTGGTCACCCATCCTGAAATTACTCCAAGCTGAGCACGCTTAACTTTGGAGTTATTTCCGAATGGGCTTTCGGAAAAGAAGGAATTCATAATTGATATGAGTAGTCTAGCATCCCTACTAGGGTTTTATCATTTCTGCCACTAGTTATGTCTCACTACTCAGTTTTGCCATTAGAAATTACAACTGCTCAAAAATGCCATCGTTTCGTGAGATGTTTTCTCAAAAATGCCATTAGATATCACAAAAATGCCATTGTTCCCTTAGATGTTTCCTCAGAAATGCCACTAGACATTGTTATTGTCAGGTCAAATTCGTTGACCATGTTATATGACAAAAATACCCCTATGCCCACATGTCAGATCTCTATATCTCACAATGATAAGTGTTGACCTCACTTGTTCGCAGTAAGCAAGTGGATAATTTTAGAGAAAATAAGAACGTTGTTGGGATCAAGTGGGACCCACACTTTTTGTAGTGAGATAGAACGAGAGCTGACATGTTAGTCTATAGGTATTTTTGAGCATGCGCCTAACGAAGCGATGGCATTTTTGACCAGTTGAAATTCCTAGTGGCGAAACTGAGTAGTGAGACACAACCAATAGCATAAATGATAAAACCCTCCCTATTAAGCCAGGCTATCACATACACCCCCACTAAGAGGAACCGACGTCCTCATTGGGCCACAGGAACGTACCCTCTTGGCACATACGTCTGTGCATCCAATCCAACACATGTGCCATGTCGTGTGTGCCACAAACCTCATGCACAACATGACCGCGCACCTAGCCCGCAAACATCCATGTAACCGTGAGAACCTAGCTCTGATATCAACTTGTAACACCCCGGATACACCCGCCAGCGGTCGTTACTCCTGGCGTGATATAGAGCATCTGGCTCGCAAACATCCATGTAACCGCAAGAACCTGACTCCGATGCCAACTTGTAACGCCCCGGACACACCCACCGGCGGTCGTTACTCCTAGCGTGATATAGAGCACCTGGCCCACAAACATCCGTGTAACCGCGAGGGTCGACTCTGATACCAACTTGGAACGCTTCGGACACACCCGCCAGCGGTCGTTACTCCTGGCGTGATATAGACTGGCCCCATAGATCTATACTAGTATTTCCTGCACACTTAGTCCTCACTCGTGCACACCCAGGACTAACTTCCCGGTCGATCACCCATCCTGAAATTACTCCAAGCCAAGCACTCTTAACTTTGGAGTTCTTTTCAAATGGGCTCCCGGAAAAGAAGGAATTTCTTATAGATATGAGTAGTCTAGCATCCCTATTAAGCCAGGCAATCACAAAGACCCATAGGACCAACGTATTAGAACAACAACCGTCACCGATGAAGAGAAGCATAGATCTAAATGATCGAACATACAGACACGACGCAGACGAACAAATACCGAATCCATTGTGGGAACTATATGTGTAAAACCTATTGCGCGGTGGACTTCATTGGGAGGATCATCCAAGACAATGCATGTGTCATCCACATGGGTGAAACATCGTTTAGTTATTGATATACCTGTAAAAAGGGAGAAACAAATCTATAAGTCTAGCATTAAATATTCAAATTTTTATTTAAAGTTTAGTGTATGCAGATAACATGTTTGTATTTGAATATGATGATGGCCTTGTGGCTGCGCATCTGCATTGGCGTGGACCTGTGGGCCCGTGGACCATGCCATACATAGGACTCTATGAATGCACATCTAGCTTTGCTAGATGCGTTAAGGGAGTTTTGGCTCTACGGTGACACTATGGGGTGGTACTCACTGATACGTCTCCAACGTATCGATAATTTTTGATTGCTCCATGCTACTTTATCTACTGTTTTGGACTATATTGGGCTTTATTTTCCACTTTTATATTATTTTGGGACTAACCTATTAACCGGTGGCCCAGCCCAGAATTGCTGTTTTTTTGCCTTTTTCAGTATTTCGAAGAAACAGAATATCAAACGGAGTCCAAACGGAATGAAACCTTCCGGATCGTGATTTTCCAACCGAACGTGATCCAGGAGACTTGGACCCTACTCCAAGCAGTGCCAGAGGCGGTCACGAGGGTGGAGGGCGCCCCCCCCCCCGGGCGTGCCCCCCTGCCTTGTGGGGCCCCCGTAGCTCCTCCGACGTACTCCTGCACCCATATATACTCTTGTACCCTAAAACTTCCAGAACAAAAGATAGATCCGGAGTTCCGCCGCCGCAAGCCTCTGTAGCCACCAAAAACCAATCGGGACCCTATTCCGGCGCCCTGCCGGAGGGGGATCCCATCACCGGTGGCCATCTTCATCATCCCGGTGCTATCCATGACGAGGAGGGAGTAGTTCACCCTCGGGGCTGAGGGTATGTACTAGTAGCTATGTGTTTGATCTCTCTCTCTCTCTCTCGTGTTCCTCTATGGCACGATCTTGATGTATCCCGAGCTTTGCTATTGTAGTTGGATCTTATGATGTTTCCCCCCCTCTACTCTCTTGTGATGAATTGAGTTTCCCCTTTGAAGTTATCTTATCGGATTGAGTCTTTTATGAGAACACTTGATGTATGTCTTGCCGTTATTATCTGTGGTAACAATGGGATATCATGTGCCACTTGATGTATGTTTTGGTGATCAACTTGCGGGTTTCGTGACATTGGGAACCTATGCATAGGGGTTGGCACACGTTCTTGACTCTCCGATAGAAACTTTGGGGCACTCTTTGAAGTACTTTTATGATTGGTTGGATGAATCTGAGATTGTGTGATGCATATCGTATAAACATGCCCACGGATACTTGAGGTGACAATGGAGTATCTAGGTGACATTAGGGTTTTGGTTGATTTGTATCTTAAGGTGTTATTCTAGTACGAACTCTTTTATAGATTGATCTGAAAGAATAACTTTGAGGTGGTTTCGTACCCTACCATAATCTCTATGTTTGTTCTTCGCTATTAGTGGCTTTGGAGTGACTCTTTGTTGTATGTTGAGGGCTTGTTATATGATCTATCTATGTTATTATTGTTGAGAGAACTTGCACTAGTGAAATTATGAACCCTAGGCCTTGTTTCCTATCATTGCAATACCGTTTACGCTCACTTTTATCATTAGTTACCTTGCTGTTTTTATATTTTCAGATTACAAAAACCTTTATCTACTATCTATATTGCACTTGTATCACCATCTCTTCGCCGAACTAGTGCACCTATACAATTTACCATTGTATTGGGTGTGTTGGGGACACAAGAGACCTTTTGTTATTTGGTTGCAGGGTTGTTTGAGAGAGACCATCTTCATCCTACGCCTCCTACGGATTGATAAACCTTAGGTCATCCACTTGAGGGAAATTTGCTACTATCCTACAAACCTGTGCACTTGCAGGCCCAACAACGTCTACAAGAAAAAGGTTGTGTAGTAGACATCAAGCTCTTTTCTGGCGCCGTTGCCGGGGAGGTGAGTGCTTGAAGGTATATCTTTAGATCTTGCAATCGAAACTTTTTGTTTCTTGTTTTATCACTAGTTTAGTTTATAAAAGAAAAGTACCAAAAAAATGGAATTGAGTTTGTCTCATACGCTTCACCTTTTTAATATCTTTCGTGAGTATGATGGGAAGGAAAATTGTGCTCAAGTGCTAGAAGAAGAATTACATAGAATTCTTGGCTTAAAATATGTGAATGATGAGCATGATTGCAATGTTGTTAGTATGAATTCCTTGAATATCCATGATGCTAATGATATGCTAAGCTACAAGCTTGGGGACACTACTAGGGAAAAGCCTAGCAGCAACGCGGGTTTTAGGCCTATCTGTAGCGCGGGCAGGAGCGCTACTGATAAGGCGCTACAGCTAATGCTTAGCAATAGCGTGCCTGGACCCACGCTACTGATAAATTGACTTAGTAGTAGCGCTTCTTCAGAACCGCGCTACTGGTAATTAGTAGTAGCGCTTCTCCTTTCCCGTGCTACTACTATTATTTAGTATTTTGTTTCTTTTTTATTTCATGTTGTATTCATACACCTTTACACAAGTTTTCATACAACAGGAATTTAGAGATTGTTTTTACATCATAATGAGTTATTACATCACGGGGGGAAAGAACCGCGGATTAGTTTCAAGTGGATGTCCATCCACTTGAAACTAATCCGCGGTTCTTTCACCCAATGATATAATAATATCATCATCATCATCATATCATTAACAACTTATCATCATAATACATCATTGTCATATAACACCTCCTCAAGATCATCGTTTTCATCATTGACATCACATAACACCTCCTCAAGATCATCATTATCAACTCTAACACATTACCACATAATAAACATATTGTACCTCACAGGACCTATTACATTTGATTAAGACCTACTACATTTTCTAAGGTAAAATAGCAAAAAACAAGATAGCCCCTGACTCTCCATTATGGAGAATGGAGATTAGCCTGTCTCCAATTCTTGCCTTTCGCTGAATGTTACTTCCAAGAACCTCCTTGCGAATGTCCATACATTTCTTCCATTCTTTGATGAACATGTGTTCACGGGTTTTAGAAATCCGATATGCACAGGTGAGCTCCGTAGATTTACCTGGCAGTATGTTCAGAACTGAGAGGCGACCATGCAGAGACATCAGATGAGGCACACAATCCATCGGGAGTTTCTGTTGAAAAACATAATAATAACTTCATAGTTAGCAATGATGTACTAGTTTTAGAAGTATGCAAAAGATGCACGGATGTCGTAATAGTAAAAAATCTTACCAGGGTATCTCCAGAGAAGTTACCGTGGTTCAACACATGCACTAGTGGCACGTATTCACCATAATTTGGAGGAGTTCGATAATAGTTATTGTAATTCTCAAGAAGAGTACAAAATGCGATCAGATGATTTTTCTCCTTATATGTTAACTCGGTGCCATCGGTGTAGTGGGTTTTATCTACCATCTTCCGCATAGTCTTTGAAGAATCAAAATAAGCTGTCAATGGAAATAAGCTATCAACTATTTTGAAATAAACACTATAAATTAGTTAATAACTATGTTTGAGAAACTCACATAGCGGTACAATCGGAAGCGTATCAACAAGGACCCAAATGTCCATATTGTCTTGCTCGATGTCAAGATCACCAAGATCCATGGTGATAATCATACCCTCATAAAAACCATACATTTTGCAAAGTGCTTCCCAATTTTGGCAACCAAAATGGGTTACGCTCTGAGCATTGCACAGATTTACTTCAAAATCCATATCATGATGGGTCCTTACGTGTATTTTCTTTGTTTCGAAATTTTCATGGTCTTCAAAACCCATCCTCTCCAAGACATAGCGTCTTGCATGGCATGGGATAAGCTAGTCGAATTGTAAAATATGAAAATTAGACGTTGAAATAGTTGAAGTCATGCTTAATTACGAAAAAACAATTGTCGTTGTTGCGTACCGTTTCACAATCGAAGGTCTCCTCGAGCTTAATGCTGAAGCGCCGATCTTCATCCAGCCGAACGAACCTGTCGCACATACCTCGATCGTCGTGGCACCAGCTACACTCCCCCGGGAGACTGTCGTCATCCCAGTACGACATTTCCTACGTTCATAATTCAAAGATTAAACTTTTACATATTCTAGCACAAGTCATGCCAGCATTCATGAAAAAATCCGGCATGACCTTTGCTAAAAAAGGACATATCGAGCGCCTGAAATTTATTGGAACGGAAATTAATCAACACTCCGGCAAAACATAGGCCACTCGGAGATGTAAACTGAACATGAAGGGCCACTTGGGCAACCACATATCCTATTTGAGCAACAACACAAGATATACAAGGATATTTGGCTGGTCTCACCTCGATGTCGGAGGGGGTCGGTGAATGGGACGACGGCGGGGTTGTCGGAGGGGGTCGGTGACGGGGACGACGGCGGGGATGTCGGAGGGGGTCGGTGACGGGGACGACGGTGGTCACCTGAAACCATATAAGTTATCACTAATACATCCCGAATAATTGCTTAAACTAAAAAAGAACAACAAATATGACATGTTCAACTAGTTTTATTAATTCAACTAGTTCTTACTAAATATAAACTTACTATAAATAGAAAAAAACTAGTTCTTTCTAAAAATAAAGTAGTTCAACTAGTTATATTAATTATCTTACTAAAAATACATTAGTTCTATTAATTCAACTACTTCAACTAGTTTATTAATTTACTTACTAAACTAGTTATGAACCCTAAATTAACATCTACTACTACTAAAAATCTAGTACTAACTAAATTAACATCTAGTACTAGCTATGAACCCTAAATTAACATCTACAACTACTAAATCTAGTACTAACTAGTGGCAGGGGGTGGGGGCGACGGAGAGGTAGCTAGGGGCGGCGAGGT
>NC_041393.1:656833994-656838050 GCF_002162155.2 Triticum dicoccoides
CCCCCCCCCTATAGGGCGCGCCCCCTGTCTCGTGGGCCCCTATTGGCTCCCCTCCACTTATGCCAGCACCCACACACTTCGTCTTCTACCCAAAAAAATCCCCATCCAGCTCAAGCATGAGTTCTAGCTCGTTTTACTGTGATTTTTGATCTCTTTGCTCAACGCTCCATTCACAAAACTGCTTTGGGAGATTGTTGCTTGGTATGTGACTCTCCATTGGTCCAATTAGTTTTTTTTCTAGTGCTTTATTCATTGCAAAATTTTGCTGCATAGGTGACCATGTTCTTGAGCTTGCATGTTAAATTATGAGGTCTCAAGCAATTCTAATGCATGATATGGGCTCTAGGCACTTGTAGGAGTAGTTGCTACCAATATTGTTTAGTTTTATGCACTTTTATTTTGAAGTTACTAAAATTTCAGAAATTTTCAGAAAATGTTAAGGAAACTTTTGATGGGCTCTTCTAGCCAAAGCTCTCAGGAAAAACAACCCAAAGAGAAGGAAAAACCCAAATATAATCGTCCTCGCTTAGCGGAAGTACGGTCGTGTTAATGGCCATGTGAGGATTTCTTGAAAGAGGCTGGAATTCATGAAGACTTTTACACTTTAATCGAGACTACAGGCCTCACCAGTTTCATCAACGACCGAATCGATCAGTATCTCTTACTCACCAATACTTTCATGCAAAACTTTTATTTTTATCCTAAGAAGTCACCGCCTGAAGTATCATTTCATTTATATGATGAGTTCAAAGAAATGTCTTTACGTCATTTTTGCTCGGTATGTAGGATACCTTATGAGCACTACTAGGGAAAAGCCTAGCAGCAGCGCGGGTTTTAGGCCTATCAGTAGCGCAGGCAGGAGCGCTACAGATAAGGCGCTACAGCTAATGCTTAGCAATAGCGCGCCTGGACCCACGCTACTGATAAATTGACTTAGTAGTAGCGCTTCTTCAGAACCGCGCTACTAGTAATTAGTAGTAGCGCTTCTCCTTTCCCGCGCTACTACTATTATTTAGTATTTTGTTTCTTTTTTATTTCATGTTGTATTCATACACCTTTACACAAGTTTTCATACAACAGGAACTTAGAGATTGTTTAACTCATCATAATGAGTTATTACAGCACGGGGGGAAAGAACCGCGGATTAGTTTCAAGTGGATGTCCATCCACTTTAAACTAATCTGCGGTTCTTTCACCCAATGATATAAGAATATCAGCATCATCATCATATCATTAACAACTTATCATCATAATACATCATTGTCATATAACACCTCCTCAAGATCATCGTTTTCATCATTGACATCGCAACACCTCCTCAAGATCATCATTATCAACTCTAACACATTACCACATAATAAACATATTGTACCTCATAGGACCTATTACATTCGATTAAGACCTACTACATTTTCTAAGGTAAAATAGCAAAAAACAAGATAGCCCCTGACTCTCCATTATGGAGAATGGAGATTAGCCTGTCTCCAATTCTTGCCTTTCGCTGAATGTTACTTCCAAGAACCTCCTTGCGAATGTCCATACATTTCTTCCATTCTTTGATGAACATGTGTTCACGGGTTTTAGAAATCCGATATGCACAGGTGAGCTCCGTAGACTTACCTGGCAGTATGTTCAGAACTGAGAGGCGACCATGCAGAGACATCAGATGAGGCACACAATCCATCGGGAGTTTTTGTTGAAAAACATAATAATAACTTCGTAGTTAGCAATGATGTACTAGTTTTAGAAGTATGCAAAAGATGCACGGATGTCGTAATAGTAAAAAATCTTACCAGGGTATCTCCAGAGAAGTTACCGTGGTTCAACACATGCACTAGTGGCATGTATTAACCATAATTTGGAGGAGTTCAATAATAGTTATTGTAATTCTCAAGAAGAGTACAAAATGCGATCAGATGATTTTTCTCCTTATACGTTAACTCGGTGCCATCGGTGTAGTGGGTTTTATCTACCATCTTCCGCACAGTCTTTGAAGAATCAAAATAAGCTGTCAATGGAAATAAGCTATCAACTATTTTGAAATAAACACTATAAATTAGTTAATAACTATGATTGAGAAACTCACATAGCGGTACAATCGGAAGCGTATCAACAAGGACCCAAATGTCCATATTGTCTTGCTCGATGTCAGGATCACCAAGATCCATGGTGACAATCATACCCTCATAAAAAACATACATTTTGCAAAGTGCTTCCCAATTTTGGCAACCAAAATGGGTTACGCTCTGAGCATTGAACAGATTTACTTCAAAATCCATATCATGATGGGTCCTTAGGTGTATTTTTTTTGTTTCGAAATTTTCATGGTCTTCAAAACCCATCCTCTCCAAGACATAGCGTCTTGCATGGCATGGAATTGTAAAATATGAAAATTAGACGTTGAAATAGTTGAAGTCATTCTTAATTACGAAAAAAACACTTGTCGTTGTTGCATATTGTTTCACAATCGAAGGTCTCCTCGAGCTTAATGCTGAAGCGCCGATCTTCGTCCAGCCGAACGAACCTGTCGCACATACCTCGATCGTGCTGGCACCAGCTACACTGCCCCGAGAGACTGTCGTCGTCCGAGTACGACATTTCCTACGTTCATAATTCAAAGATTAAACTTGTACATATTCTAGCACAAGTCATGCCAGAATTCACGAAAAAATCCGGCATGACCTTTGCTAAAAAAGGACATATCGAGCGCCTGAAATTTACCGGAACAGAAATTAATCAACACTCCGGAAAAACATAGGCCACTCGGAGATGTAAACTGAACATGAAGGGCCACTTGGGCAACCACATATCCTATTTGAGCAACAACACAAGATATACAAGGATATTTGGCTGGTCTCACCTCGATGTCGGAGGGGGTCGGTGAATGGGACGACGGCAGGGATGTCGGAGGGGGTCGGTCACGGGGACGACGGCGAGGATGTCGGAGGGGGTCGGTGACGGGGACGACGGTAGTCACCTGAAACCATATAAGTTTCACTAATACATCTCGAATAATTGCTTAAACTAAAAAAATAACAACAAATATGACATATTCAACTAGTTTTATAAATTCAACTAGTTCTTACTAAATATAAACTTACTATAAATAGAAAAAACTAGTTCTTTCTAAAAATAAAGTAGTTCAACTAGTTATATTAATTATCTTACTAAAAATACATTAGTTCTATTAATTCAACTACTTCAACTAGTGTATTAATTTAGTTACTAAACTAGTTATGATCCCTAAATTAACATCTACTACTACTAAAAATCTAGTACTAACTAAATTAACATCTAGTACTAGCTATGAACCCTAAATTAACATCTACAACTACTAAATCTAGTACTAACTAGTGGCAGGGGGTGGGGGCGAAGGAGAGGTAGCTAGGGGCGGCAAGGTCGAGGGCGGTGGGAGGAGGGCTGCCGGTGGAGGAGGGAGAGGGCGGCCGCAGGCGGAGGGAGGAGAGCGGCGGTGGAGGAGGGAGGGGCGGCCGCAGGCGGAGGGAGGATGTGCAAGGAGGAGGGAGGAGGGACGGAAGGAGGGGAGTACCTCGGCGGTGGACGGACGAATGTGGCGGCGGCGGCGACGCACGACGACGGTTATCGACACGGGGGGCGAGAGTGAGAGTGTGAGTGAGGGCGCCGGTCGTGTGCGTGGGGATAAGGTAGGGATAGTTGTAGCGCGTTTGCCGAAACGCGCTACAGATAATCAGAATAGCAGTAGCGCGTTGCACATAAACCGCTACTGCTAAGTGTAACTATACAAAAAATACGCGTCAATGCAAAAATACATTAGCCATCAATGATCTTTTTGTGTACAATCTGAATTGTCAATATGAGTCCTATCCGGTAGGAACCGGAGAGGACTCATATTGCGGCCACAAATTTTACACATAGAGTTCAGTGAAGACCAACTGGTTGTGGTAGTTTCAGAAATAACATATTTAAGGTGGTAAACACCCTGTTCACGGAGCGAGGTGGGACTAAACTTGTGGGCTAATCTTAGCAGTAGCGGTTTTCCCATAAGTGCGCTGCTGCTAACTTCTATAGCAGTAG
>NC_041393.1:656838199-656848763 GCF_002162155.2 Triticum dicoccoides
GAGGTCATGGCAATTATAGCAGCAGCGCGGTTTGCTGTGGACGCGCTACTACTATTTTCCTGTCAACAGCGCGTTTCTCTAACACGCGCTGCTGCTAAATAGCAGTAGCGTGGTATTTTAGGGAGCGCTGCTGGTAAGATTCTGTGTATAGGATTTTCCCTAGTAGTGGGAAGCTATGTTTGATGAAGATGATATTTTTTGTCCCCCAAGCTTTGATGAGCAAATTTACTATGATGAAAGCATGCCTCCTATCTATGATGATTATTGTGATGACACGTATGCTTTAAAGAATAATGATAACCATGAAACTTGTCATCCCGATCTTAATTTTCAATCACATGATAGTTACTTTGTTGAGTTTGCTCCCACTACTATTCATGAGAAGAATTTTGCTTATGTGGAGAGTAGTAAATTTTCTATGCTTGTAGGTCATGAAAAGAATGCTTTAGGTGCTGGTTATATTGTGGAATTCATTCATGATGCTACTGAAAATTATTATGAGGGAGGAACATATGCTTGTAGGAATTGCAATATTATCAAGTTTCCTCTCTATGTGCTTAAATTCTTGAAGCTATGCTTGTGTTACCTTCCTATGCTTGTTGATTATTGTTCCCATAAGTTGTTTTCTCACAAAATCCCTATGAATAGGAAGTGGGTTAGAGTTAAAATGTGCTAGTCATACGCTTCATGATGCTCCCATTATGTTTCAATTCTTATCTTTTATGTGAGCATCATTGTCATCATCATGCCTAGCTAGAAAGGCATTAAAGAAAAGCGCTTGTTGGGAGACAACCCAATATTTATCCTTACAGTTTTTGTGTGTCCACATGATTATGCTACTGTAGTAATCATGTTTTATAGCTTTTGTTTCAATAAAGTGCCAAGTAAGACCTTTAGGATAGCTTACGGTGATAGTTGTGTTGATCCTGCTGAAAATCAGAAACTTTTGCACCCAGTAAATTAGTTTTGTTAATTCACAGAAACGTGCTTATGATCTGATTCTTTTTGCTCTGGATTGGTACACAAATTTCTTAGGACTTCCTAATTTGGTAGGATGTTTGGAGTTCGATAAGTATACATTTGCTACATATTACTACAGACTGTTCTGTTTTTGACAGATTCTGTTTTCTATGTGTTGTTTGCTTATTTTGATGAATCTATGAGTAGTATCGGAGGGTATGAACCATAGATAAGTTGGAATACAGTATATATTACACTAATATGAATTTAGAATGAGTTCATTACAGTACCTAAGTGGTGGTTTTATTTTTTTATACTAATGGGGCTTACGAGTTTTCTGTTGAGTTTTGTGTTGTGGAGTTTTCAAGTTTTGGGTAAAGATTCGATGGATTATGGAATAAGGAGTGGCAAGAGCCTAAGCTTGGGGATTCCCAAGGCACCCCAAGGTAATATTCATGAATAGCCAAGAGCCTAAGCTTGGGGATGCCCCGGAAGGCATCCCCTCTTTCGTCTTCGTTCATCGGTAACTTTACTTGGAGCTATATTTTTATTCACCACATGATATGTGTTTTGCTTGGAGCGTAATGTAATTTTATTTAGCTTTGCTTGATGTTAATTAGATTAATGTTTTGCATCTTTAGTTTCAATAAATAAGTCAAGGATAGCCTTTGACATGCTTATTTTGCTAGTATACATGTTGCTGTTTGAAAAACAGGAAGTTTACCGCTGTTGCAAAAATTCCCTAGAAAAGCCAGAGAGTGGTATAATGTTGAATCTTTCTGCATATTGAGATCTGATAAATTTATTACAGTGGGAATGTTAGTTTATAATTTTTGGAGTTAGGGAAGTATTGATACTCTTGCATTCTTTACAGACTGTACTGTTCTGGCAGATTGTTGTTATGTTTGCATTGTTTGCATATGTTTGTTTGTTTAATGATTCTATTTGAGGATAGGAGTATTAAATATGCAGAGGCATTTAGTGTGCAATGTTGAATAGTAATTTTAGTGATTTGTTACAGTAGAAAATGATAAGGTTTTGCATTGGTTTATACTAACCTATCTCACGAGTTCTTGTTGAGTTTGTTGCGAATGAAGCTTTTGATATAAAAGAGAAACCATGATATGAGAGGAATTAAGGAGACACAAAAGTTCAAGCTTGGGGATGCCCAAGGCACCCCAAGATAATATTTCAAGAAGTCTCAAGCATCTAAGGTTGGGGATGCCCCGGTAGGCATCCCACCTTTCTTCTTCAACAACTATCGGTTAGTATCGGTTGAGCCTAAGTTTTTGCTTCTGCACATGAGTTGTGCTATCCTTGCATTGTAGTTTACTTTAGCTTTGCTTGCTGTTTGAATAAAGTATCAAGATCTGAAATTATTAAATGGGAGAGTCTTCGCATTGTTGCATAATTATTTAGCTACTCATTGATCTTCACTTATATCTTTCGGAGTAGTTTGTCATTTGCTCTAGTACTTCACTTATATCTTTTGAGCGTGATAATTTTTGCTCTAGTGCTTCACTCATACCTTTTAGAGCATGGTGGTGGATTTGTTTTAAAGAAACTATTGATCTCTCATGCTTCACTTAGATTATTTTGGGAGTCTTACATAGCATGGTAATTTTCTTAACATTAATATACTTGGTATTCAAGATATGTGAAACTTTCTTATGAGTGCGTTGAATATTAAGAAAAGTTTGATGCTTGATAATTGTTTTGAGATATGGAGGTGATAATATCAAAGTCGTGCTAGTTGGGTGATTATGAATTTGAGAAATACTTGTGTTAAAGTTTGCAAGTCCTGTAGCATGCACGTATGGTTAAAGTTGTGTAACAAATTTGAAACATGAAGTGTACCTGGCTTGTGCATCCTTATGAGTGGCGGTCAGGAACGAGCGGTGGTCTTTTCCTACCAATCTATCCCCCTAGGAGCATGCGCGTAGTACTTGGTTTTTCATGACTTCTAAATTTTTGCAATAAGTATATGAGTTCTTTTGACTAATGTTGAGTCCATGGATTATACGCACTCTCACCTTTCCGCCTTTGCTAGCCTCTTCGGTACCGTGCATTGCCCTTTCTCACCTTGAGAGTTGGTGCAAACTTCGCCGGTGCATCCAAACCCCGTGATACGATTCGCTCTATCACACATAAACCTCCTTATATCTTGCTCAAAACAGCCATCATACCTACCTATCATGGCATTTCCATAGCCATTCCGACATATATTGCCATGCAACTTCCACCATCATCATCATGACATACATTACTTTTGTCATATTGCCATTGCATGATCATGTAGTTGACATCGTATTTGTGGCAAAGCCACCATGCATTATTTTCCATACACGTCACTCTTGATTCATTGCACAATCCCGGTACACCGCCGGAGGCATTCATATAGAGTCATATCTTGTTCTAAGTTTCGAGTTGTAATCCTTATGTTGTAATCAATAGAAGTGTGATGATCATCATTATTAGAGCATTGCCCAAACAAAAAAAAGAGAAAGGCCAAAAAAAGTCCCAAAAAAAAGAGAAAGGCCAAAAAAAAGGAAAGGCCCAAAAAAAAGAAAAAAAGGGCAATGCTACTATCTCTTTTTCCACACTTGTGCTTCAAAGTAGCACCTTGTTCTTCATGTAGTGAGTGTCATATATTGTGCTTCAAAGTAGCACCTTGTTCTTCATGTAGTGAGTCTCATAAAGTTGTCCTTTTAAACTAGTGGGAATTTTTCATTATAGAACTTGGCTTGTATATTCCTACGATGGGTTTCCTCAAATGCCCTAGGTCTTCATGAGCAAGCAAGTTGGATGCACACCCACTAGTTTTCTTTTGTTGAGCATTCATAGCTCTAGTGCATCCGTTGCATGGCAATCCCTACTCCTCATGTTGACATCAATTGATGGGCATCTCCATAGCCCGTTGATTAGCCTCGTCAATGTGAGACTTTCTCCTTTTTTTTGTCTTCTCCACACAATCCCCATCATCACATTCTATTCCACCCATAGTGCTATATCCATGGCTCACTCTCATGTATTGCGTGAAGGTTGAAAAAGTTTGAGATTATTTAAGTATGAAACAATTGCTTGGCTTGTCATCGGGGGTATAGAAGTTGGGAACATCCTTGTGTGACGAAAATGAAGCATAGCCTAACAATATGATTTTGTAGGGATGAACTTTCTTTTGCCATGTTATTTTGAGAAGACATGGTTGCTTTGATTAGTATGCTTGAAGTATATTATCTTTGTGTCAATATGAACTTTTGTCTTGAATCTTTCGGATCTGAATATTCATATCACAATTAAGAAGATTTACATTGAAATTATGCCAAAGTATGACTCCGCATCAAAAATTCTTTTTTATCATTTACCTGCTGGAGGATGAGCAGGAATTAAGCTTGGGGATGCCTGATACGTCTCCAACGTATCTATAATTTTTTATTGCTCCATGCTACTTTATCTACTGTTTTGGACTATATTGGGCTTTATTTTCCACTTTTATATTATTTTTGGGACTAACCTATTAACCGGAGGCCCAGCCCAGAATTGCTATTTTTTGCCTTCTTCAGTATTTCAAAGAAACAGAATATCAAACGGAGTCCAAACGGAATGAAACCTTCGGGATCGTGATTTTCCAACCGAACGTGATCCAGGAGACTTGGACCCTACTCCAAGCAGTGCCAGAGGCGGTCACGAGGGTGGAGGGTGCCCCCCCCCCGGGCGCGCCCCCCTGCCTCGTGGGGCCCCCGTAGCTCCTCCAACGTACCCCCTGCACACATATATACTCTTGTACCCTAAAACTTCCAGAACAGAAGATAGATCGGGAGTTCCGCCGCCGCAAGCCTCTGTAGCCACCAAAAACCAGTCGGGACCCTGTTCCGGCGCCCTGCCGGAGGGGGATCCCATCACCGGTGGCCATCTTCATCATCCCAGCGCTATCCATGACGAGGAGGGAGTAGTTCACCCTCGAGGCTGAGGGTATGTACTAATAGCTATGTGTTTGATCTCTCTCTCTCGTGTTCTCTCTCGTGTTCCTCTATGGCACGATCTTGATGTATCCCGAGCTTTGCTATTGTAGTTGGATCTTATGGTGTTTCTCCCCCTGTACTCTCTTGTGATGAATTGAGTTTCCCCTTTGAAGTTATCTTATCGGATTGAGTCTTTTATGAGAACACTTGATGTATGTCTTGCCGTGATTATCTGTGGTGACAATGGGATATCATGTGCCACTTGATGTATGTTTTGGTGATCAACTTGCGGGTTTCGTGACATTGGGAACCTATGCATAGGGGTTGGCACACGTTCTTGACTCTCCGATGGAAAGTTTGGGGCACTCTTTGAATTACTTTTATGATTGGTTGGATGAATATGAGATTGTATGATGCATATCGTATAATCATGCCCACAGATACTTGAGGTGACAATGGAGTTCTAGGTGACATTAGGGTTTTGGTTGATTTGTATCTTAAGGTGTTATTCTAGTACGAACTTTTTTATAGATTGATCCGAAAGAATAACTTTGAGGTGGTTTCGTACCCTACCATAATCTCTACGTTTGTTCTTCGCTATTAGTGGCTTTGGAGTGACTCTTTGTTGCATGTTGAGGTCTTGTTTTATGATCTATCTATGTTATTATTGTTGAGAGAACTTGCACTAGTGAAAGTATGAACCCTAGGCTTTGTTTCCTATCATTGCAATACCGTTTACGCTCACTTTTATCATTAGTTACCTTGCTGTTTTTATATTTTCAGATTACAAAAACTTTTATCTACTATCTATATTGCACTTGTATCACCATCTCTTCGCCGAACTAGTGCACCTATACAATTTACCATTGTATTGGGTGTGTTGGGGACACAAGAGACTTTTTGTTATTTGGTTGCAGGGTTGTTTGAGAGAGACCATCTTCATCCTACGCCTCCTACGGATTGATAAACCTTAGGTCATTCACTTGAGGGAAATTTGCTACTATCCTACAAACCTGTGCACTTGCAGGCCCAACAACATCTACAAGAAGAAGGTTGTGTAGTACACATCACTCACCTCCATTGGGCATTGTTCGTTTGAGTTGCGACACTTTGTTGTACTTCGTGAGTCTGCAAGGGAAACTTTAGGTCGATCTAGATCTGCTAGTGGTGCCCCCTCTCCTGTTGGCTGACATCATATGGAGACCAATTTTTGTTGCCGGGGTGAAACATCCGGATCTCCTCGTGCTTGTGTGGCAACAATGATTGTGCTGAGTGATGTATCGTGTTCTATTTGTTTTATGGCACATTTGGGTGGCGGTTTGGTGCGACCTCTATGAGATTCTTTGCATTGTTGGCTAGCTATAACAGCATCTCCAATAGGTGATGTAAAATAGCGTCCCCAAAACTACTTGATGTAAATTATACACCACCAAAAACATGAATTTTACATCACACAAAGTGTCCAACTCCAACAGGTGATGTATTTTAGGGCACGAGGTCCCTAGTAGATAATGTATTTTAGTCACTCAGACTTCTTCTTCTTCGTTGATCTCAGTACTGATGGCTCCTCTTCCATAACCGGCGGAGGCAGCGGCCGCGGCGGGAGGCGGCGAAGCGTAGCCTTGGCGGCGCTGCCACCTCGTCCCTGCGGCACATCGGCCTTCTCCTTTCCCTGTGCGGTTGCAGTGGATGGCCGTGTAGGCGCAAATCCACCTCCTCTTACACGCCTGGCGGAGGCTAAGGAGGCGGCGGGAAGGGCCGGAGGGGTCGCGCCGATGGCAGTAATGGGGACAGGTACGGGCGCGGTAGCGATAGAGAGGGTGAGCGGTGTCGACATGGTGGCGGATCGCGGGCGACGGGCGGGCGTGGTGAAGGACCTGGAAGTTAACAATTGACGGTTACACATGCGCTCGGGGCTGCATGCAGTTTACATCACCGCCCCAAGTGATGTATATTTACATCACGAGAGGCAAAATATACATCGCGATGTAAAAAAACATTGGCCAAAATTTACACCGTGGGCAGCCGTTAGAGGCCTGTTTTTGCGCCCAGGTGATGTAAAAGGCGGTTATAAGCTATTTTACATCGCCTATTGGAGGTGCTCTAATGAAATGTCGTTGAGGGGCAATGACAATAATGTTGTGCTGCTGTCAACATTTGTCACTTCTTGTAGCGTTTATTCGGCATCGGACTAACTTTATTATTGTGGCTTGATAGTTGTCTCCGCCGGTTTGCCTTAGGCGAGTACTAGGCGCCGGTCGACCGGCCTAAATTGGGTCGGTCGACGCACATCAGACCGATTTCAGCGATTACAACCTTCGATCTGGCGTCCCTGTTTCGTCTACATCACTCTGCACGGGATTGACTCTGTCCTGGCTCCGCCTCTGCATCCCCGTGAACCCTCCCGTCTATGCCTTCGTCTCCGCCTTCGTCCGCCTCGCCCCCGTCTGCTTAGAACTCCGATGGACACTCATGCCATCGACGCCGTCATGCCTGGTCGTAGCTCCGCCGAGACGGTTCCAGCTCTGCTTTGGCTGGTTGTAGCAAAACTGATTGCTAGTTCCAGCAAAATCAGATATGGTTCCAACAAAAAAAAACAAAATTCTAGCAAAAGTCATGACATGCAACATCTTCTCGGTTTGTAGCAAAATAGAAAAGGGGTTATAGCAAAATCTTAAGTGGTTCTAGCAAAAAATAAAACATGGCGCCACCGTCTGTCGTTGCCCAAGCGTCATGTTCGCCTACCAAAGCAGCAAAACCAAGTGTTGTTTCAGCAAAAATCAAATATGGTTCCAGAAAAAAAATGTAACAAAAATCATGACGGCGGTGGCAACATCTTCTTGATTTGTAGCGAAATAGAAAAGGTGTTCCAGTAAAAATCTTAAGTGGTTCCAGCAAAAATCGGATGTGGTTCTAGCAAAAAAATGATGTAGCAAAAAAATTCATGGCGACGGCACCACCGACCTCTCAATTGCAGCAAAACAAAAAGAAGGTTCCATCAGTAGCAAACAAAGTGATGGCGGCGACGGCACCACCAACCTTCAATTGCAGGAAGCAAATCCCCCCCCCCCCGGCTGGTGTCCTAGCACTGCACCTCATCGGTGTCGTCGGCCATGTCTAGTCGCCTGGCACCGCATCTCGTTGGTGTCAACAGCCATGTCCTCCCCTCTCGACATGTGCGGTGGTGGGTGCCTACCAAAGTAGCACCATTTGTGATGTCAGGTATTGGATGGCAAGTTAGTTTAGAATCCCCGTCCACCACACCACCAGTGATAGACCTGCCGCACCTGCCACTGGAATTCCACCGCCGCCGCTGCTCAGCCATCGTGACGTCATGCTCCACCTCCGGAAGCGCGTCCTCTCCCATCTCCTCTCCGCCGCTCCCCATCCTTCCACCTTCCCACTCCTCTCTCTCTCCACCGCTTCCTCTCCGCGGCCGCGGCCGCCATTTCCCCGAACCCTAGCTTCGCCGTGGAGGACTACCTCGTCTCCACCTGCGGCCTCACCTGTGCCCAGGCACTCAAGGCCTCCGACAAGAACTCCCACTTCAAGTCCCCCGCCAAGCCCGATGCGGTCCTCGCCTTCCTCGCCGGCCTCGGCCTCTCCGGCGCCGACGTCGCCATCCATGTCGCCAAGGACCCGCGGTTCCTCTGCGCCGGCGTGGAGAGAACGCTGTTGCCCATTGTCGACTGGCTCACCGGCATCGGACTGCCGCGTTCTGAAATCGCGCGACTCGTCCCGCTCGCTGCCAAACACTTCCGCTGCAAATCTGTCAGTCTCCAATCTGGAGTAGTACCTGCCACTCTTCGACTCCATCGACAACTTGCTCCAGCCGCTCAAACACGGCCCCGGCTTCCTCGGCTCTGACCTTGAGGGGGTGGTCAAGCCCAATGTCAATCTCCTAGCAGAGTGCGGGCTAGGTGCTTGTGATATTTCCAAGCTCTTCATCCGTGCGCCGATGATGCTTAGCTCCAAACCGGGGCGTGTCCTGGAGATGGTTGCGTGCGCCGAAGGTTTAAGTGTGCCCCGTGGCTCTGGAATATTCAGGCAAGCGATGTGCGCCGTCTCATTCTTCAGCCAGGACAAGATCGTTGCCAAACTGGACTACTTGAAGAAGACACTTAGGTGGTCAGATGCCGAGGTTGGCATTGCCGTGTCCAAGGGCCCGTTTCTGCTGATGCAATCAAAGGAGATGCTGAAGCGCAGGCCCGAGTTCCTTATCTCTAAGGTGGGGCTTGAGCCAGCCTACATTGCTCATCAGCCTTGTATGCTCACGTACAGCCTGGAGGGCCGGCTCAGCCCCGGTATGATGTTATGAAGTTCCTTAAGGAAAATGGATTTGTGACGCCCAGATAATTAAGCTACAGTAATCTCCTGCTAATGATGCCACGCCATCATTCGTACTGTTGCTAATCCTCATTTGATCCGAAGCATAATTCAAATTCAATTCAAATTAAAGTCCAAAAATTTAACTTTGTCATCCATGCAAAATAAAATGTTCAAAGTGTGGAAAATATTCCATAACTAAGTATGGTGGTGAACCAACATTTTTTCAAAGTGTTTAAATGCCTTAAGCTAGTCAACACAATGGCCTAGATAATAATTTAATTGCTTTTTCAATTGTAAAAATAATAATCTATTTTTTTAAACCTCAAACTATTTTTGGCAGTGGCATAAGTTACTAGTGTTGATTTAGAGACTACTGTTGTATTTTGTAAAACTAAAAATAAAAGGAAACTAATTAGAAAACAGAAAAGCAAAATGAAAATAAAATGAAAAGGCCTCCCGTGACTCCCCCGGGCCTCGGCCCATCTCATCGAACCGGCCCAGCCCACCTTCTCCTTCTCCCCCACTCGTGCACTGCTCCTCCGTCCCGAGTCGCTACAGGGCGCCGTCGCCGCCTGAACACCTCACCAACCCCGTCGCTGCAGGGATAAGGATGCCCCATCTCGACCCCTCGGGCTCCTTCCCTCCACCTCGCCCAGATCCACTCTCCTCTCGCTCCCTCTCCCTTCGCTGCCCGCGCCCGGAGCTGCATGACCATGGTCGTCCCCCACTGAAGCCGCGGCCACCGACCGCCCGTGCCCCGTCGTCGAGTCCAGGAGCTCCTCCGTGTCCTACTACGTCGCCTACGTCGTCTACGAGGCCGGATCGGCCCGGATCACACCTGCATCGACGCCACCGCGTCGTCTTCTTCCCGTCGACCCCGCCACTACCTCGCCGTCGTCCTGCTACTCCGACGCCTCCCCGACCTCGTCGTCGTGCTCCGCTGTGAGCCCCTTTGCCGCTACCCCCTGCCTCCCCTCCGATTTCTTTGCCGTAGGCCACCGTCCCAAGCCGTCCGTCCCGCTCGTCCCCGGCGGCTACCGCAGCCCCCACCCCCCGTGCTCCAGTCCGAGGCCGCGTGTGCGCGCATCCACGCCGGAGGCCGCGTCCCCCGCCCTCCTGCTCCGACCGGTCACGGATGGCCATGGCCTCGTCCTCGCCGCCCCTGGCTAGTGCTGCGCACTCCTGCTGCTACGAGCTGCTGCTCGCCCTGGCCGCCGGCGTCCCTGTACGCCGTGCGTGCTGAGGCCGCTGCTAACTAGGCCGGGCCCCTGTTAATTAGTGGGAGCTAATCCCCCTTTATCACTACCCCCCAC
>NC_041393.1:656848882-656856549 GCF_002162155.2 Triticum dicoccoides
AGTTAGGTTAATTAATCTAATTGCCTAGATATTTTTAGCCAATAGACACTGACTGGTGGACCCCATCTAGTTAAATAAGCTAATAAAATTGTTTATAACATGTTCCTATGACACATGGGTCCCGCTGGTCCCTTTTGACCAGTCAAACTGCTGATTGGGATAACCCCATCGGGGCCTTTGACTAGTCAACGGTCTCAATTGACTACTGACTTGGCAGTCAACTACACCCCACCTGCAGCCCCTGGTGCAAATAGCTGGGTACACTTCTGTGTACACATATCAATTTAGTCTTTATTTCGAATTAATAAATAAATGCAGAAAATGATTAAAACTTTAGAAAATCATAGAAAATAATCCGTAGCTCGGATGAAAAAGTTTTCTACATGAAAGTTGCTCAGAATTTTGAGACGAATCCGGATACGTGATCCGTTTGTCTGCCACACGTCCCTAGCATAGTGAACCTGCAAACTTTCCCCTCTGGTTCATCTGTTTGATAGACGTCCGGGACCGGGAAAACTTTCCCGGATGTTTCCCCCTTCGCCAGTATCTTCTAGCACTGTGTTAGAACACCTCTAGCATCGCTTATTGTCATGTTATGCATATGTTTGCGTGCATTTACAGTTTCTTCCCCTCTCTTCTCTTCGGTTGACCCCGTGACGGCTGCCGATGCTGCTGTGATCGACTACGGCGACGATGACCCTTCTTCTTGTCTGAGCAACCAGGCAAGCCCCCCTTTGATCATCCCGACATCTCCCATTCTATACTCTCATGCTTGCATTAGATTTTGCTACTGTTATTGTTTGCTCCTATTCTGATGCATAGCCTGCTTTTGTACCTGCTTATTGTTACCTACCTGCTTATCCTAAACTACTTAGTATAGGTTGGTTAGTGATCCATCAGTGACCCCCAGTACTTTTCCTTGTTGCCCCTGCTTCATAGTCGACGACTCGATCAGCGTGATCGACGACCAGAGCCCGACACCTCACATCAGATCATGCCCCTTTTGTTGCTCGACTCTGCAGAGCTACTATCGAGTGCCGAGGGTGATCCCTCATAACGCACTCCTGATGATAATTTTGTAGTGTACCTATTTGGTCGTGGTCATCGAGGGTGATTTCCTCTTTCACCATTCCCGATACGGCTCTGTCGTTCTACACCTCAAGTGTGAACCTCGAGGGTGGTCCCTCTTACGTTCACCTTGATGATTACATCGAGTGGAATCCATCAGGGGTGATTCCTCGGGTTTTCCTCTTGATGTTTGGACACACAGTTACCATGACTTTACTTGAGACCTTGGTGAAAATCGGGCGGGCCCGGAGAGCACCCTCAAGATGGTTATGTGGCACGGCCGGGCATTCTAGGCCCTTGTCGTAAGTCCACGAGACGGGGCGACGGGGTAACTTTCGATCGCGAGTCTCTGCTTGTCTCCGCAAGCTAATAATACACTATGGTTTGGGTATATGTTCTGAGTTGCCTCTGGCCTTTACGCACCAACTACCACGCGAGAATAGTTATGGGCCTCGACGTCGCGGTATCAGCCAAAGCTTTGTCAGACGTCCAGTTCAGCAGTGCGGCACAGCTGGGCCGGCACCATCCTGTAGTGGTAGAGCCTGGACCCGCCCTGCGCGCAATGACCCGGAGTGCAACCGGCGATGGGCCCAGACCCCGGAGTGCTTAGGAGGTAGACCGGCGGGGACCTCTCTGCTGAGCCTAGGTAGGGCTGCGACGTGTTGATCTTCCGAGGCCGGGCATTGACCCCACAAAGGTGTGTCCGGCCAACGTGATCGAGCGTGTTGGAAAACGTGGTGCACCCCTCCAGGGAATATTATCTATTAATAGCCGTGTCCACAGTAACGGACGTTCAGACTTATATCCTGATCTTATACAACTACAAATGGATACTTAAGATATGTGGCCCCGGGATTGCTTTCTCGCAGGGAGTCAAGGAAGGATCTTTGGGCATTAATGTTACAACATGGTTGTTAAATATAAACTGATATTCTTTACTCTTCTACATGCTGCAAGATGCTCGGAGCTGCGTGAAGATGCTAGTCTTCGATAGGCTAGGCTTTCCCCCTTTATTCTGGCATTCTGCAGTGCAGTCCATAGATACAACCCTTCCATTTGATACAAATGCATACTTAGTATAGATCTGATGCTTGCGAGTACTTTGGATGAGTACTCACGGTTGCTTTACTACCCCCTTTCCCCCCGTTCTTTCTTCTTTCTGGTTGATGCAACCAGATGGTGGATCCTTGGAGCCAGATGCCACCGCCGATGGATGCTGCTACGTGAAGACCACCGATGACCAGGAGTAGTTAGGAGGTCCCAGGCAGGAGGCCTTGCCTCTTTGATCGTGCTGCTTTTGTGCTAGCCTTCTTAAGGCATCCTTGTTTAACTTATGTCTGTACTCAGATATTGTTGCTTCCGCTGACTCTTGTGTATCGAGCTATGTATTCGAGCCCTCAAGGCCCCTGGCTTGTAATATAAAGCTTGTATTATTTTATTTGTGTCTAGAGTTCTGTTGTGATATCTTCTCGTGAGTCCCTGATCTTGATCGTACACATTTGCGTGTATGATTAGTGTACGATTGAATCGGGGGCGTCACAAGTTGCTATCAGAGCCGACTGCCTGTAGGATCCCCCTTTCCAACTCCATGGCCGAAGTTGAGTCTAGTGTTTGAAAAACTATTTTACTAACATGGTTGTGTGTCTTACGGGCCCACGTCGCCATTTGGGTGGTATTAGAATCTTTTACTCCTCGTCTATACTCTGGGACTCTAATATCTCTTCTATTCGGGTTAAATGATTTCGTTAACTCTAACTCTAGGATCTCATAAATACTTCCTCCCGGAGAGCCCTTCACTCTAGATGATGGCTTGGTGAACCAGAAGATTCTGAAGATACTCTTCGATACTTTTCCCAGACCCTTGTACCCTTCGTCGTTGCAATCCCTACCACCGATAAATCCTTATGCGTAACTACCTATGTTGTCGTTCATACCTTCATCCCTTGTTGCTCTTGTTATTACAAGATGTCCTGAAATATCCTTTGATGTTTCGAGAATTCTTTATGCTTACTACCCTGCAGTTCCTTGCCACCTGAATACCCCTACGGATAATTACTCGTGCTTGCCAAGTATCCGTTCGACCACAGTTGTTCATGTGTTTCACAAAATTCTTTGGAATACTATTCGTTCTTCCAAAAATCCTTAGTAGCCTATTGCTCTTATTCCTCCTTATCTGCTTGCATTATGGTTACTTACATATGTCTAGCAATACTCATTAGCATCCTTTGTCATCGTAATTTTGAGCATTTGATTCGATATGTTTAGTGAATGCTCACAATCTTCATTCAAAATTAGAATTCTTCCCATCGGCTCAGACGTCACTCCCGGACATGGGCTGGTGTTCGACAAATCAAGCCATGATTGATTGTTGATCTATGTCTATTCAAATTACTTGTCTTTGAATAGAGCCTCTGCTCCTGATCCACCGTTTTGGAAATCATAACTCCTTTGCATTTGAGCTTTGAATTAGTCAGTTGTTTCTATAGTCTGATATCCTTGCATTCTTTCTTCTTCTGGGTGAGTATCGATACTCACATCAGATCCCTTGTGGACCACAAGGTCCTTTGTTGGATTATATCCGATAGCGTCCTTCATATTCAGTAACCTTGTGAGCCTCCCCTCGGATACATAATGCCTTTGGTAAATGGTATCCTTTGCTTCCTCAACCATGCTCTACTCCCGAGCTTGAGATATTTACTCTTGAAGAAGTGGTATCCTTTGGTATCCTTTGGTAAATAGTATATGTTCCTAAGATACCCTGATGGGTTGAACCTATGCCTTCCATAATCTGTATGAACCCGGAAACTTCCACGGGTCATACTCTACTGGTGTTACGTCGGATAAAAATTTCTACACTACAACTTTGTCAAAAGCGAGAAGTAAATGAGAGGTTATGCATTGAAGAAGTGGGAGTCGGCCTTGAACTTTGTGTTCATGCCCATAGACACGATGTAAATCTTTTATGGAAGCTTCTCTTATAATCAAATGTTCCCTTGGTATAAGCTCATCTTGCATCTTTAAATTGATTCTTTGCAATCATGGTTCCGACCATATTTTTCTCCTTGATTCCATTTCCCGGACAAGTTAAAATACTTGTCTTCTGCAGATCATTTCATCTCTCCAACCTCTATTTTGATCTACCTCGAGTATTGCCCCCTGTTATCTCGAGGATATTGTGTTTTTGCCCTACCTCTTGTGAATTCTCATTGGAATGATACTCCATCACATCATTCCTAGCCTGATCGGCTATATCATAATCGAGCTAATTTTAACTGTGCTACCTGGTCCTTATTCCCGGAGCAACTTCAACGACGAGCTAAGCTTATGTCGATCTTCCTCGTCATACCATTTCACCTTGAACAGCAAGCTTGCTTTCGAGTTTGTGTCGTAACCGTGGTTCCAATAACTTTTCGCTTCATCATTACTTTGACTTGATGTCATCGCCGATCGAGTACATCTTCCTGAAATCTCTCAACAATTGTGTCGTGCTTGTCAACATTCTGAGCTCTTCCAGCATATCAATCGAATTCGTGATGAGAAATACCATCCTTGACCTTCGATGATTTGAGTTATCATCGACAACCCCCCTTGTGTTCTTTCCAACACATGTTTGATCATGTCTTGGTTATACCTTGGACTCCTTGCTATTCCTGCAATTGTTCCTTGAGTATTTCTTGTGATCCTCAACTCCAACCCCTACTTGTAGCACCATGTTAATGCTAGCTCGAAGCATGACTGAGGTATTCCGAATATCAACAAGAACATTGGAAGCACATTATCGAATGTCTATTATACAAACACCGTTGTATGGGTAATATCATGATTCTTCCTCGCCCCCTTTATCTAAACGCTTTTGAACTTGCTGTCATATCATGTATATCCTGCTCCGCTTCCCCTTGGGAAGGATATACTCCCAATACTTGTGTTTAAACACATTTTCCTTTCCAATGTACTGATTAATCTAATGATCACCTTTTTTTTGTTGTTTTGTTTAACCTTTGTTGTGGTTTATCACTACTAGGGAAAAGCCTAGCAGCAGCGCGGGTTTTGGGCCTATCAGTAGCGCGGGCAGGAGCGCTACTGATAAGGCGCTACAGCTAATGCTTAGCAATAGCGCGTCTTGGCCCACACTACTGCTAAATTGACTTAGTAGCAGCGCTTCATCAGAACATCGCTACTGGTAACTAGTAGTAGCGCTTCTCCTTACCCGCGCTACTACTATTTTTTAGTATTTTATTTCTTTTCTTTTTCTTTTCATGTTGTATTCATACACCTTTACACAAGTTTTCATACAACAGGAATTTAGAGATTGTTTTTACATCATAATGAGTTATTACATCATGGGGTGAAAGAACCGTGGACTAGTTTCAAGTGTCCATCCACTTGAAACTAATCCGCGGTCTTTCACCCAATGATATAATAATATCATCATCATCATATCATTAACAACTTAGCATCATAATACATCATTGTCATATAACACCTCCTCAATATCATCATTTTTATCATTGACATCACATAACACCTCCTCAAGATCATCATTATCAACTCTAACACATTACCACATAATAAACATATTGTACCTCATAGGACCTATTACATTCGATTAAGACCTAGTACATTTTCTAAGGTAAAATAACAAAAAACAAGATAGCCCCTGACTCTCCATTATGGAGAATGGAGATTAGCCTGTCTCCAATTCTTGCCTTTCGCTGAATGTTACTTCCAAGAACCTCCTTGCGAATTTCCATACATTTCTTCCATTCTCTGATGATCATGTGTTCACGGGTTTTAGAAATCCGATATGCACAGGTGAGCTCCGTAGATTTACCTAGCAGTATGTTCAGAACTGAGAGGCGACCATGCAGAGACATCAGATGAGGCACACAATCCATCGGGAGTTTCTGTTGAAAAACATAATAATAACTTCGTAGTTAGCAATGATGTACTAGTTTTAGAAGTATGCAAAAGATGCATGGATGTCGTAATAGTAAAAAATCTTACCAGGGTATCTCCAGAGAAGTTATCGTTGTTCAACACATGCACTAGTGGCACGTATTCACCATAATTTGGAGGAGTTCGATAATAGTCATTGTAATTCTCAAGAAGAGTACAAAATGCGATCAGATGATTTTTCTCCTTATACGTTAATTGGGTGCCTTCGATGTAGTGGGTTTTATCTACCATATTCCACACAGTCTTTGAAGAATCAAAATAAGCTGTCAATGGAAATAAGCTATCAACTATTTTGAAATAAACAATATAAATTAGTTAATAACTATGTTTGAGAAACTCACATAGCGGTACAATTGGAAGCGTATCAACAAGGACCCAAATGTCCATATTGTCTTCCTCGCTGTCAGGAACACCAAGATCCATGGTGACAATCATACCCTCATAAAAACCATACATTTTGCAAAGTGCTTCCCAATTTTGGCAACCAAAATGGGTTATGCTCTGAGCATTGCACAGATTTACTTCAAAATCCATATCATGATGGGTCCTTAGGTGTATTTTCTTTGTTTCGAAATTTTCATGGTCTTCAAAACCCATCCTCTCCAAGACATAGCATCTTGCATGGCATGGGATAAGCTAGTCGAATTGTAAAATATGAAAATTAGACGTTGAAATAGTTGAAGTCATGCTTAATGGAGAAAAAAACACTTGTCGTTGTTGCGTACCGTTTCACAATCGAAGGTCTCCTCGAGCTTAATGCTGAACCGCCGATCTTCGTCCAGCCGAACGAACCTGTCGCACATACTTCGATTGTCGTGGCACCAGCTACACTCCCCCGGGAGACCGTCGTCGTCCGAGTACGACATTTCCTACAATCATAATTCAAAGATTAAACTTGTACATATTCTAGCACAAGTCATGCCAGAATTCACGACAAAATCCGGCATGACCGTTGCTAAAAATGGACATATCGAGCGCCTGAAATTTGCCGGAACGGAAATTAATCAACACTCCGGCAAAACATAGGCCACTCGGAGATGTAAACTGAACTTGAACGACCACTTGGGCAACCACATATCCTATTTGAGCAACAACACAAGATATACAAGGATATTTGGTTGGTCTCACCTCGATGTCGGAGGGGGTCGGTGACTGGGACGACGGCGGGGATGTCGGAGGGGGTCGGTGACGGGGATGACGGAGGTCACCTGAAACCGTATAAGTTATCACTAACAACAAACATGACATGTTCAACTAGTTTTATTAATTCAACTAGTTCTTACTAAATATTATAAATAGAAAAAAACTAGTTCTTTCTAAAAATAAAGTAGTTCAACTAGTTATATTAATTATCTTACTAAAAATAGATTAGTTCTGTTAATTCAACTAGTTCAACTAGTTTATTAATTTACTTACTAAACTAGTTCAACTACAACTAAAGTAGTTCAACTACCACTACTACTACTAAAAATCTAGTACTAACTAAGCAACATCTAGTAGTAGCTAACCCTAAATTAACATCTACTACTACTAAATCTAGTACTAACTAGTGGCAGGGGGTGGGGGCGACGGAGAGGTAGATAGGGGTGGCGAGGTCGAGGGCGGTGGGAGGAGGGCTGCCGGCGGAGGAGGGAGGAGGGGCG
>NC_041393.1:656857064-656860255 GCF_002162155.2 Triticum dicoccoides
ACGACGACAGTTTACGCGGGCGAGAGTGAGAGTGTGAGTGAGAGGGCCGGTCGTGCGCGTGGGGATAAGGTAGGGATAGTTGTAGCGCGTTTCCCGAAACGCGCTACAGCTAACCTGAATAGCAGTAGCGCTCTATAGTAAAGTGCGCTACTGCTATAGCTAGGGGGGGGGGGGGGGGCGAGGTCATGGCAACTATAGTAGTAGCGCTGTATGCGGTGCACGCGCTACTACTATTTCCAAGTCAGCAGCGCGTTTCGGTCACACGCGCTGCTGCTAAGTAGCAGTAGCGTGGTATTTTGAAGAGCGCTGCTGGTAAGATTCTGTGTATAGGCTTTTCCCTAGTAGTTTATGAGATCTAAGCAGTAATAGTTCCCTGCTTATGTAAACACCTCGGTGTACAATTGGTCAGTAAGACCTTGTTATTATTGCTGTTGACATTCCGGTAACCACCGATGGACGAGAACTTCGCCTATTGGTCTGCCTCGTTCAACGAGCAGGAAAATAGTTCTCTTCGTCCCTTGCCCTTGGTACCAACGTTGTTGGCAACATAACTGACAATCTATCATCTGACATGTCTTGCTATCGGCCCTCTTTCTACTTTTAACCCACATGGTGGGCCCATAACCCACAGTTCCATAGGATCGGATCCCGACTCTCCTGTATATCTTTGATTCTGAAATATTCTTGCATTTGGCTTCGTATCATGTCACGAGCCACCTTTCGAGAGATGATCTATTCCCGATGCTCTGAACCCCCTTTCTCACACTCTCTTCAGGAATCAATCATTTGTCCATCCGCTTGAAGCTTCTTATTGCTCCTTCTAGCCTTGCTCTCGATGACTTTCTTGAATTTCAAATCGAGAGATGCCTTTATGCCTCGTTCGCAAGATAGCCCCTAGTTACCTATCTTGTGTTGAGCCCCGTTCTTCCCGAGTCTTTCGCCCTTACATCACCTTAAATCTCGGGATGAGATTTCTTGTAGTGGAGGAGAATTGTGACGCCCGGATAATTAAGCTATAGTAATCTCCTGCTAATGATGCCACGTCATCATTCTTACTGTTGCTAATCCTCATTTGATCCGAAGCATAATTCAAATTCAATTCAAATTAAGGTCCAAAAATTCAACTATGTCAAACATGCAAAATAAAATGTTCAAAGTGTGGCAAATATTCCATAACTAAGTATGGTGGTGAACCAACATTTTTTCAAAGTGTTTAAATGCCTTAAGCTAGTCAACACAATGGCCTAGATAATAATTTAATTGCTTTTTAAATTGTTAAAATACTAAACTATTTTTTTAAACCTCAAACTATTTGTGGCAGTGGCATAAGTTACTAGTGTTGATTTAGAGACTAGTGTTGTATTTTGTAAAACTAAAAAAAGGAAACTAATTAGAAAACAGAAAAGCAAAATGAAAATAAAATGAAAAGGCCTCCCCTGACTCCCCCGGACCTCGGCCCATCTCACCGAACCGGCCCAGCCCACCTTCTCCTTCTCCCCCACTCGTGCACTACTCCTCCGTCCCGAGTCGCTACAGGGCGCCGTCGCCGCCTGACCACCTCGCCAACTCCGTCGCTGCAGGAATAAGGATGCCCCATCTCGACCCCTCGGGCTCCTTTCCTCCACCTCGCCCAGATCCACTCTCCTCTCGCTCCCTCTCCCTTCGCTGCCCGCGCTCGGAGCCGCATGACCATGGTCGTCCCCCACTGAAGCCGCGACCACCGATCGCCCGTGCCCTACCGTCGAGTCCAGGAGCTCCTCCGCGTCCTACTACGTCGCCTACGTCGTCTACGAGGACGGATCGGGCCGGATCGCGCCTGCATCGATGCCACCGCGTCGTCTTCTTCCCGACGACTCCGCCACTACCTCACCGTCGTCCTGCTACTCTGACGCCTCCCCGACCTCGTCGTCGTGCTCCGCTGTGAGCCCCTTTGCCGCTACCCCCTGCCTCCCCTCCGATCTCTTTGCTGTAGGCCGCCGTCCCAAGCCGTCTGTCCCGCTCGTCCCCGGCCGCAACCGTAGTCCCCACCCCCGGCGCTCCAGGCCGAGGCCGCGTGCGCGCGCGTCCACGCCGGAGGCCGCGTCCCCCGCCCTCCTGCTCCGACCGGCCGCGAATGGCCATGGCCTCGTCCTCGCCGCCCCTGGCTAGTGCTACGCACTCCTGCTGCTACGAGCTACTGCTCGCCCTGGCCGCCGGCGTCCCTGTACGCCGTGGGTGCTGAGGCCGCTGCTAACTAGGCCGGGCCCCTGTTAATTAGTGGGAGCTAATCCCCCTTTATCACTACCCCCCACTGACCACTGGACCCCCCTGTTAATTAGTTAGGTTAATTAATCTAATTGCCTAGATATTTTTAGGCAATAGACACTGACTGGTGGACCCCATCTAGTTAAATAAGCTAATAAAACTCTGTTTATAACATGTTCCTATGACACATGGGTCCCCCCGATCCCTTTTGACCAGTCAAACTACTGATTGGGATAACCCAGTCAATGACATGCGGGTCCCCAGGGCCCTTTGACTAGTCAACGGTCTCAATTGACTGCTGACTTGGCAGTCAACTAGACCCCACCTGCAGCCCCTGGTGCAAATAGTTGGGTACACTTCTGTGTACACATAGCAATTTAGTCTTTATTTCGAATTAATAAATAAATGCAGAAAATGATTAAAACTTTAGAAAATCATAGAAAATAATTTGTAGCTCGGATGAAAAAGTTTTCTACATGAAAGGTGCTCAGAATTTCGAGACGAATCTGGATGCGCGGTCCGTTCGTCTGCCACACATCCCTAGCATAGTTAACCTGCAAACTTTCCCCTTCGGTTCAT
This sequence comes from Triticum dicoccoides, assembly GCF_002162155.2. Taxonomy (NCBI): domain Eukaryota; kingdom Viridiplantae; phylum Streptophyta; class Magnoliopsida; order Poales; family Poaceae; genus Triticum; species Triticum dicoccoides. The sequence goes on from NC_041393.1 coordinate 656,859,888, forward strand.
CTGTTTGACAGACGTTCGGGACCGGGAAAACTTTCCCGGGTGTTTCCCCCTTCGCCAATATCTCCTAGCACTGCACTAGAACACCTCTAGCATCGCTTATTGTCATGTTATGCATATGTTTGCATGTATTTACTGTTTCTTCCCCCCCTCTTCTCTTCCGTAGACCCCGTGACGGCTGCCGATGCCGCTGTGAACGACTACGTCGACGACTACCCTTCTTCTTGTCTGAGCAACCAGGCAAGCCCCCCCCCCCTTTGTACCTGCTTATTGTTACCAACCTGCTTATCCTAAAGTGCTTAGTATAGGTTGGTTAGTGAACCATCAGTGACCCCCAGTACTTGTCCTTGTTGCCCCTGCTTCATCATCGA
>NC_041393.1:656860648-656901197 GCF_002162155.2 Triticum dicoccoides
CAACCAGGCAAGCCCCCCCCCCTTTGTACCTGCTTATTGTTACCAACCTGCTTATCCTAAAGTGCTTAGTATAGGTTGGTTAGTGAACCATCAGTGACCCCCAGTACTTGTCCTTGTTGCCCCTGCTTCATCATCGACGACTCGATCAGCGTGATCGACGACCAGAGCCCGACACCTCACATCACATCATGCTCCTTTTGTTGCTCGACTCTGCAGAGCTACTATCGAGTGCCGAGGGTGATCCCTCATAACGCACTCCTGATGATAATTTTCTAGTGCAGCTATTTGGTCGTGGTCATCGAGGGTGATTTCCTCTTTCACCATTCCCAATATGGCTCTGTCGTTCAACACCTCAAGTGTGAACCTCGAGAGTGGTCCCTCTTACGTTCACCTTGATGATTACATTGAGTGGAATCCACCGGGGGTGATTCCTCGGGTTTTCCCCTTGATGTTTGGACAGACAGTTACCATGACTTTACTTGAGACCTTGGTGAAAGTCGGGCGGGCCCGGAGAGCACCCGCAAGATGGTTACGTGGCACGGCCGGTCATTCTAGGCCCTTGTAGTAAGTCCACGAGACGGGGCGACGGGTTCACTTTCGATCATGAGTCTCTTCTCGTCTCCGCAAGCTAATAATACACTATGGTTTGGGTATTTGTTCTGAGTTGGCCTCTGGCCTTTACGCACCAACCACCACGCGAGAATAGTTATGGGCCTCGACGTCGCGGTATCAGCCAAAGCTTTGTCATACGTCTAGTTCAGCAGTGCGGCACGGCTGAGCCGGCACCATCCTGTAGTGGTGGAGCCTGGACCCGCCCTGCGCGCAACGACCCGGAGTGCAACGGGCGATGGGTCCAGACCCCGGAGTGCTTAGGAGGTAGACCGGCGGGGACCTCTCTGCTGAGCCTAGGTAGGGCTGCGACGTGTTGATCTTCCGAGGCCGGGCATTGACCCCAGAAAGGTGTGTCCGGCCAACGTGATCGAGCGTGTTGGAAAATGTGGTGCACCCTTGTAGGGAAGATTATCTATTAGTAGTCGTGTCCACTGTAACGGACGTTCAGACTTATATCCCGATCTTATACAACTACAAATGGATACTTAAGATATGTGGCCCCGGGATTGCTTTCTCGCAGGGAGTCGAGGAAGGATCTCTGGGCATGAATGTTACAACATGCTTGTTAAATATGAACTGCTATTCTTTGCTCTTCTACATGCTGCAAGATGCTCGGAGCTGCGTGAAGATGCTAGTCTTCGATAGGCTAGGCTTTCCCCCTCTATTCTGGCATTCTACAGTGCAGTCCACAGATACAACCCTTCCATTTGATACAAATGCATACTTAGTATAGATCTGATGCTTGCGAGTACTTTGGATGAGTACTCACGGTTGCTTTGCTACCCCTTCCTCCTCCCTTCTTTCTTCTTTCCGGTTGATGCAACCAGATGGTGGATCCTTGAAGCCAGATGCCACCGCCGATGGATGCTGCTACGTGAAGACCGCCGACGACCAGGAGTAGTTAGGAGGTCCCAGGCAGGAGGCCTTGCCTCTTCGATCGTGCTGCTTTTGTGCTAGCCTTCTTAAGGCATCCTAGTTTAACTTATGTCTGTACTCAGATATTGTTGCTTTCGCTGACTCTTGTGTATCGAGCTATGTATTCGAGCCCTCGAAGCCCCTGGCTTGTAATATAAAGCTTGTATTATTTTATTTGTGTCTAGAGTTCTGTTGTGATATCTTCCCGTGAGTCTCTGATCTTGATCATACACATTTGCGTGTATGATTAGTGTATGATTGAAATGGGGGGCGTCACAGGATTGCTCAAGCGTGACCCAAGCTATTACACAATTGCCAAGTTCACTAACAAGGATTCGTGGAGAAGTGCATATGTCCTCACAAGGAAGCTGCACCACAACTTGCTGAAGACTATGCAGCTGCTTGCAGAGGAGAATTGCCAAATAGTTTCAGATTTACATGAACCAAAAGCGTGATATGAAACCAAGTAAACTATGTACGTTCAACAAAGTTTTCATTCTTTTGGAAGCTGGTAATTCCTATTTCAGTGTACTTTGCCTAGCTAGATGTTGGTCTTCCCCTCTGTTAGATTCTGGTACGGTCGTTGCTAACACTTGATGAAAACCTGTAATTAGATCCATGGGCACTGATATGTCCATGTCATCACAAAATTTCCTTCGAATGGTAATTCTTATCCTTGTGTTCTTTGCCTAACTGGATGTTGGTTGTGCACTCTGTTAGATGCTAGTATGGTCGTTGCTAATGCTTGATGAAACTTAAAATTTGGTTCCTGAATCCTGATATGTTATGTTATCATTTAGTAGTTAACCATGACTTGGTTATGAACTTGTTCATCCTCGTGCCATGTTATTTTACCACTTTGAACTAAGTAATTGAGAATAGGCCATTCTGCATTGCATCAAAATTTCTGAATAGCAATTTTGCTGCATTCTGGGCAATGTTGGCTTGCGCCGATGGCATAGGTGTGCCCCGTGACTTTGGGATGTACAGGCACACCCTGCACCTTGTCGCATTCCTTGGTGAGAAAAATATTGCTATCAAAATGGAATACCTGAAGAAGACGCTCAGGTTAACTGATGCCAAGGGTGAGTGTTGCTGTGTGTAAGGTTCTAATTTTGCCGAGGAAGTCAAAGGAATCACTTGAGTGCAGGTTCGAGTTTGTCATCTCCAAGTTGGGGTTGGAACCAGCTTACATCGCTTATCACCCAACATTGCTCTATTATAGCCTGGAGGGCCAGCTGAAATCCTAGTTATGCTGTAACTTTCCTTAAGACAATTAAAAACTGTAAATGCTTACTGCACTGTACAAGTTTTGCTTGGCACCATAAGCTGGCAAGCTTTTTTGAGTGTTCTTCCCTAACAAGATGCGGGTTGGCTGGTGTAGTGTGTGCCACATGCTGGTTTGGTCTTCACTAATTGCTAGCACTTTCTAAAGCTAGTAAGTTGAGCATGAGTCCTCATATGTTCATGTCATCATAAAATTTCCTCTGAATATCAATTCTGGACCCTCCTTTTGGAAACAATTTTGGACTTGTCGATGGCCACAATGTGTTGACCAACCTGAGGATGAAGTTTTGATCTAGTTTGTGTGACCTGAAAATCTTCTTTCTTTCTGAAGTATCTTTGTTTGAAAAGATTCAGTGTTGTGAAAGAAGTCATGCTTTACTACTTTCAATCAGTTTTTTTCCCTCATGAGGCCTCAAACTGCCGCGTTCTGAGATCACGCTACTCGTCCCGCTCGCTGCAAAACACTTCCGCTACAAATCCGTCGTCTCCAAGCTAGAGTACTACCTGCCACTCGTCAGCTCCATCGACAACTTGCTCCAGCCGCTCAAGTTAGGCTCCTCCATCCTCGGCTCTGACCTCGAGACGATGGTCAAGCCCAATGTGAATCTAGTATTAGTGTGGACTAGGTGCTTGTGATATTGCCAAGCTCTTCATCTCTGTGCCAAGGATGCTTAACGCCAAACCAGGGCGTGTCCTTGCGATGGTTGCGTCCGCAGAAGGTATAGGTGTGCTCCGTGGTTTCAGTGCAATCCCGAGTCAATCTATCTTTCCATGTAAAAAGGTTCTAATTTTTGCCATGAAGATGATATGAAGTCCCAAAATTTGTTAAACATCTTTTCTCGTGGTAACAAATCTGGAATTAATGTGTTAGTCACTGCTGAGGTTGCAGTTTTGATCTAGTCTTTTGGTTGCTTCCCCTTGTTCTTCTAAGCTGAAACTCTTCATTCTTTCTGCAGTAGCTTTGTTTATAAGATATTAACTGTTGTGAAAGCAGGTCATTCTTTACTACTCCCTCCGTTTCTAAATACAAGTCTTTTTAGAGATTTGAATACGAACTACATAAGAATGTATCTAGATGTATTTTAGAGTGTAGATTCCCTCATTTTGCTCCGTATGTAGTCCATATTGGAATCTCTAAAATGAATTATATTTAGGAACGGAGGGAGTAGTAGTTTGTATCAGTTTTTTCGTTTATTTTCTCTTATATTCTTGGATGGCCTACAACCGATTCTTTTTATAGGAGCATCTGATGTTCAAACTGAATACTTCAGTAGTTGGCCAGTAGCATTTTGTTGACAGCCTACCCATGTAGCACTACATAACGGATATTTCAAAGGACCTTGTATTTGTACCGGAGATACAAATTGATGCTTCTATGATACGGTGCTGAAAAACAGAGGGCATTTCATACAATATGAAGCAACTTATGTTAAGGTAATCTTAAAAAGGATTATGGCACTACCATGTTAATCTCTGCCATACCTGTTAGCTATTTTTTTTCAATATTAGCAGTATTTATATAGATACTCGGGACATCATTTTCCATTGGAATATTTTTTGGGAATAGTAAGTATGCTTTCTTAGATGCTCTTTTATATTTGCTTTAGTTGTGTTGTTTACAAGCTCCTCTGAAGATATGTAGACTGGAATTTTTTTATTTTTAGAAGAAAAGGGCTCAACACCCCGGTTCCATTGCAACAACGAAACCACCGAAACATTTCAGTTAGGGAGCTACAAGGCGCGCGGGGGATAGCAGCAGAGACGCTGTCCCAGCAAAAACAAACTCTACATAATCTACGCTCCTGAATGAGCCAAAAGTAAAGAGCAAAAACCAGAAACCAAAGAGTGCTACAAGCATCAACATCAGCGCAGCTACAAACATCAGGAGGTTATGAAACCAGGCTCTGTTAATGAAATCCATGTCTTCAGAGCGAGAAGCCACCCCTGAAGCGAGGAGTCTCTCCACAGCATTGGTTCAGGCCTAGCCAGGGTCCGGCCATAGGAGGAGGGGCGGTGCTCTCGCCAAATGTTCCAGTCTTTGCACCAGGAGATGACATCTTCTCTTAGCGGGATCCACGCACCTGATCTCCCACGAGGTTAAAAAGGAAGATGCCTTTTGCCACATAATCTGCATACCAAGCCAAGGCACAGCATTAAAGCAAATGTCGTTACGATATCTCCAGTGAGTCCATAATGCAGCTGCATGAAGCATAATATATGCAGTTTTGTTGTCATTTCTAGCCCACCAATCCAGAATCTCATGCGAGTTAAGCTCGATGTTGTTCCCTATGGGGCTAAAAATCTCTCTCCAGAGTTCTCTCACAACCACACACTCAAAAAATAGATGATTAACCGATTCTAGTTCGTTACAATAAAGACAGGTAGCATCAGCTACATGTTGCCTTTTCTAAAGGTTGTCGCTGGTGAGAAACTTGTTCTTAACAAGCAACCAAAGGAATATCTGAATTCTCTGAGGAACATTAGCTTTCCAGATCAACATAATATTATCTGGGGACACTCCTCTAAAATTCACAAAATTATAAAAACATTTAATTGTGTAAACCCCTTAGGCTCCATGTCCCAAATAATAGTGTCATCACTATCATTTAAGGTCAGATCCTTTACTACACTAAACAGCTCATTCCAAGCAGCAAGCATGTCCAGCGAAAAACACCACCTAAAGTTAATTTTTAGGTCGCGCCATCCCACACCTCAGTGATGGAAATGCTGGTAGTATTGGCAATATTGTATAACTCCCAATAACTAGTGGCAAGTGTAGTATTGCCAGTCCAACCATCTTCCCAAAACCTAACATTCTTGCCATTACCCACCTTCCAGGAAAAGCCAATCTTTGCTGCTTTAATAGACCAAAGTATACCTTTCCAAAGGGGGGAGGCTCCAGTATGAGGACAGGCAAAACTGTTAGGTTTGCAAGTTTTATATTTGGCATCAATGACTTGTTTCCAAATTTTACCATCATCATTGAAATATCTCTTAGTCCACGAAGCTAGCAGACTAAGATTCATGTCAGCAATGTCAGGGATGCCCAGACCACCATATTGTTCCTTTAAGGCAATATTCCCCCAGGAAGCTAGGTGGTATCTATGATGACCCTCATAGTCATCCCAGAAACAGTGAGCAAGTTGAGAGTTTATCATTTTAATTGCCCACTTAGGGAATTTAATAATCCCTATAAGATAGCAGGGAATTCTGGATAAACAAGACTCGACAAGGGTAAGCCATTTACCATAGGAAAGTAATCTCCCTCTCCACCCGGCTCCCTTCTTAATGATTTTATCTACAGTAGGCTGTAGATCCACTTTTCTAAGTTTACTATAATGAAGTGGTGCCCCTAAATATTTGATGGGGAATTCTCCCATCTTACATCCCAGGACCTGAGCAAATATATTAGCTTCCTCACGGTCAATGTTTATAGGAACCAGATCACATTTATGGAAATTGATTCTCATTCTTGATAACCGTTCAAAACAAGACATCAATCACTTAAGGTTTTTAGCATAAGTAAGGTTTTTTCTCAAAAAGAGCAAGGTGTCGTCTGCATACTGCATGCTAATGATACATGCAGGATTTGTAATGGGAAAGAGGCCTTCTACTTTGTTATTAATAGAGGCTTTAATTAAAATTCTAGTAAAACAATCAGCAACTAGGTTGAAGAGGATGGGGGAAAAGGATCTCCTTATCTGGCACCTTTGCCAGGGACAAAGAACTCACTGTTATTGTCATTAACTCTGACACCAACCGAGCCTTTAAAGATGAGAGATTCTACTTTACCCAACCATTTATTGCTAAATCCTCTTCTTTTCATCATATCCATAAGAAATTCTCTATTAATCATGTCATGAGCTTTTTCATAATCTAGTTTAAACACGAAACCACACTGCTTGCTAGAGTGCACAGAATGAATAATTTCTTGAGCTGTAATAATACTCTCAGCAATAAATCTCCCTTTAATAAAGGTTGTCTGGTTAAGAGCTATTAGATCATTGCAAATGGGGCCAAATTTAGTAGTGGCACACTTTGCAAAGATTTTAAAACTACAATTAATCATAGCAAGTGTCCTAAATTTCTCCATTCTAACGGCCTCAGCCTCTTTAGGAACTAGGGTTAGAAGGGAGAAATTTAGCCTATACAAGTCTAATTCTCCTTTTTCCCAATCTCGAAACAGAGCAAACAGGTTGCCTTTAATAAGGTCCCAGAATTGCTGATAAAATAAAAAAGGAAACCCATCAGGGCCAGGTGCTCCTTCAACATATGACTGCAATTGGAGAAAAGAGAATGAAAATGTTGAAGCTATTACGTTAGCCAAGAGATAACTAAGATTAGTCTTATCATTTAAGGACATGCAGTATGTTTCTCAGTTATGCTGAATGTCATCCCTTCATACACTCTTTTAAGTTAAATCTCAGTCACAGAATCTTGGAGAATTGCAAACATAGAAATTGTAGACATGCTGGTCTACCTCAAATTAAGAATCAAGATGTGTGAGGAGAGGATGTTGCACATTTGTTTGTTCCTGATGTTAGGCTGTAGACATTGGAAGAAATGAGATCTCAGCTGCTTGCTTACAGTAACACAAAGATATAAAGATGTGCACATGGTATTATTAGCGAAGAGCTCTGATTTGAAGTGAAGATCAGGTGTGTGTCTCTTCTCTCGTGCCTAGTTTAGCTTGTGAGTATATATAGAAAAAAGAATAATGCAATGAAGGTGAGGGGAACCGGTCGATTGATGAACAAAGTGACTTGCTAGCTGGGGAATAAAGAAGAGTATACTAACTTATTTACTGAACATTGTAGATTGATGGTGCTTTCTTTCTTCCAGGAGAAAATGTGATGAAACTGGATATAGATGCATAGTTCTTCTTTCCAGGATATCGACCAAGTATGGTGGCCGGGCCTTTCCTACACTACACATGATTCTAAAGGCTTTATTAGTTGATGATGCACCGAAGCTTCCTTCTGTAACAAGTATTCTAAAGGGTTTTATTCAGAAAATCTCCTACTTTTCTCTTTATGAATTTTGTAAGTTATTTAATTTTCTCGTATTGCCCTAGATACTGTATGTAAACTCTAGATATGTTACATGTGGTGCATTTATTTTTCTATGGTTAAAGGAAATTAAATAACAAAATGTGCTCATGTAATTGTTGTTCCTTTTGAGTCATTAGACAATGTTTGGACTAAACTTGATATATGTTTATTCTACTCGAAAAGATGAATAAGATACCCAGTTCATCCTAGGAACTCAAAATCAAAACAAGTAGTGAGTCGATGTACACAATTAACTTGGTTGCAGCCAAAATCAGGGGAATCAACAACTGTTGTTTAACAAGCCATTTCGAGTTGAATACAGTGAAAACCTGGTGTTCTGTGTGAGAAAAGTTAAATGGTGTTACTTTTTGTTCAAGTATCAACACTGAACTTGTACTTCATGATAATTTACATCCACATCAGGACATGTTTTTTCTTTGCATTGCTCTAGGGTAGGAACTTGGGCTTTGAACTTTTCTTTTGTACACTGGCAAACTTCTTGTGTTATCAAATAGAGTTTATTTTTACTATACCTCTATGGGCACTGCTGCGGAATGAGTTATTGAAATATTTGGACAACGAAGCTGCTGCTCAGTCGACAGTTGAATTTAGCACCAGCTAATGCATGCAATTTCTTATTATTTTTATAGAAAAGCTGTCGTGGAATTGTCACGACAGATGTCCTAGTGTGAATACTTAATCATGAGGTGAACGCATCTATGTGGTAGCTTGAGAGGGGTTGGTCGGGACGAGAGATGCGGGATGGATCAACACGCAAGACAAGGATTTAGACAGCTTCAAGCCTCAGGAAACATCATCCGGTAATAGCCCTACATGTTGTCCCTGTCTGTGGCTAGATCTCATTATGCTCATTCGAGAGACGCCGCATAAGCTGGCTCCCCTTTAGTTGTGTCTAGCCTTAGAGATTATTTTTCTTGCTTGTCCCTCTTAGGGTGCCCTGCCCCTCCTTATATAAATTGAAGGGGCGGGTTACATGTGGAGTCCTATTAGGATTAGGACTAGTCTATTACATGTGGAATCCTAATCTGCCCCCTTAAGGGAAAACTCCTTATGCCTTCCCTCGTAAACCGGCCCACCATAACATGAGCCGGCCTTCTGGGCCTTGGACCTAGTCTTCTATCTGACCCGCCGTTAGGGCCATCCGTGAGTCGCCAGGCTCATGAGCTCTCAGACCAGTGAGCCGCCAGACTCGTGAGTCGCCAGTCCTCTGGCGGGTTACCAATGAAAACGCCAAGCCCGCCGGGTCATACTTCCGGCCGGGTCATACCGCTGGGTATATCCCCGACATTAGCCCCCAATTTAATTTGGATTTATCCATGTTAAAATGATCCTGTAAAATAAACACAAAAACAAACTTGATAGGTTGTGCTCCGGGTTAAATATTTTCCCGAACTAGCACCTGATTATCCTTAAGTCCTTGTCATTTCCTCCTGGATGCATACTCAAGATCTTATAGCAAATCTCCTTTAACAGATATGTCCAAACCTTGCTAATGTAAAAAAAAATCCAGGCACTTCTTCTAAAAAAATCTGGGTTAATAGGCCAGCTTCATAACCAATTTGCTGACATTGGCTCTTGTAGAGAAATATTATAAGAAATAATCCATTTGAGTCGGCCTTCAATGCTCTGACTTGACAAAAATATTGGTCTTGAAATATTCAACTGATATTCAGCCGGCTTAAAGATGTAGATCTTGCCGATTTATGATAGCCAAATTTGCCGGGTTATAAATAAATGATGCCGGGTCATGTAATTGTTACTTATGCCGGGTCATGATTGTTGCAGACGCCGGGTCAATCTGGTCTGTTCAAAACTGAGAATTTGAAGATTTTTCTCCCTTATATGCATATCACCTGTAGCCCCCAAGTGCAGGGTTGACATGCTTGTAACAACCTGGGACTTGCAATTGCCTTATGCTCATGAAAACTTCAATCAGTGTAGCCCCCAAGGGCCGGGTCATTATGCAGGGACTTTGTAAATATGATCATGTACATTTGAGCAACAACGTGTAGCCCCCAAGGGTCGGCTCATTACAATGTGATGAGTCGGGTCTTCAATAAGTTGAGCAAAAAATGACGTTGCATTAGCCCCCAAGTCCCATGGTGCATGCTGGCAGTGACATGGGACTTACATATTTGACATAATCTTAATTTGAATAATGTAGCCCCCAAGTGCCGAGTCGCAAGCCTGCAGCGCCTCGGGACTATTCCCTCCATTGTAAAATAAATCATGTCCATTGATAAAATAATAGCCATTGCGCTGAAGCGACTTTGAATACCTTATCTGTTGACAAGTAAGTCCGGAGTTTAAATACTCGGCGGCTCTTAGCCGATGGAGATTTAATACGCCTCCATTGTAAGCCGAAATTTTTATAACCCGGCGGCTTATAGCGTTTGAGAAAATATAGAACGGATAATCATTTTGAAGCATCAATTTTAATGATGAGCTTGGACTTAAGCATTTATATAAGTCATAGTTCTGCAAATCCTGTACAGAGTTTAAACAATATATGCTCTGGCGACTTAACGTCAAAAGCTAGGGCGAGTTATCAAACCTCGCATATTTATATAATCAGGAAAAGATACTTGTGGAATTGGTTCATCCTGCCGGCTTACATCGCCGTATCCAATAAGGGCAATAATCCAATGATTGATAAGCGCATGATTCCAATGGCGCAATCCAAAATATACCGGTGACTTAAAGTCCATATCCAGGACCGGTTTAAACATAATCATGTATAAACAATATCATACCTATGATATTGAATCGTACTGCCGGCTTATGATACCTGTGCAGTAAGGGTGATAACCCAATCTTTAGAAGCCAAAACTTCCAAATGTTTATGATTATCATATGATGGTGACTTATCGTCCAAAACCAAGCTGGGTTAAATTTAAACCACACTTATACTTAGATCTGAATAGAAAGTCTCAAAGCAAAACCAAAAATTGTTTTCAAAAAACTTAAGCCAAATAGAGAAAAAAAATTCGAGGCTTCTGATTCGAATACGATCAGTAAACCATTCCAAATAGGACTCCACTTGTAATAGACTAGTCCTAATCCTAATAGGACTAATCCTAATCCTAATAGGACTCCACATGTAATAGACTAGTCCTAATCCTAATAGGACTCACATGTAACACACCCCTTCAACTTATATAAGGAGAGGCAGGGCACCAAAGAGGGACAAGCAAGAAAAATAATCTCTAAGGCTAGACACAACTAAAGGGGAGCCGGCTTATGCGGCGTCTCCCGGATGAGCATAATAAGATCTAGCCACAAACAACATGTAGGGCTATTAGCGAATGACGTTTTCCGGGCCCCGAAGCTCTATAAATCCTTGTCTTGTGTGTTGATCCGTCCTGCGTCTCTCGTCCCGACCAACCCCTCTCAATCTACCACATAGATGTGTTAGCCTCACGATTAAGTCCTCACACTAGGACATCTGCCGTGACAATTCCACAACAGTTGACGCCCACCATGGGGCTCGTGCACGGTGGTGTTGAGTTCTTGGAGGGATTTCTTTTAGGGATCAAGAAGCTCGCAATTAGTTGGATGAAGAAAGAGCCAGTGCAAAGGATCTACATCATCTACATGATGAACAAATTAGGGTTTGACGTTCTTTCGCCGCCAGCGACGCAACGCGATCTATCGAGCCAACGGGAGATTAACTTCGTTTGTACGCCGAGTCCGGCAAGCCGTCAAATAGTAATTTTGATCGAGATCGATAAAATTTTTTGCAGTCTGATCCGCCGAGTTCCGCAAAGTTTCTGCTGCCGGGTTACAGGCTCAAGCCCCGAGGAAATCAGACGCTATTACTTGCTAAGGATTGGGATCTATCGTCACATCAAGGGCCACTACCGAGTCATCCTCACAGAAAAATAATTGCCTGCAGTTTTGGAAGTGCATGAGGCTAGGGAATCAATCTCCGCCTGTGTCTCTAAATCGCCGCCGCAGCCTTGCTCTGCTTCGGTTGAGTCGCTGCCGTCTCCAAGCTTGGCTGCCGCCTTGGCCGTGCGATCCGTCAAAACCGGCTCAGCGGCGGAGGGTCGTCTTCAGGGCCATCTGCTGGTTTTGACGGATCGCACGGCCAAGGCGGCAGCCAGCTTGGAGACGGCAGCAACTCAACCGAAGCAGAGCAAGGCTGCGGCGGCGATTTAGAGACACAGGCGGAGACTGATTCCCTGGCCTCATGCACTTCCAAAACTGCAGGCGATTATTTTTCTGTGAGGATGACTCGGTAGTGGCCCTTGATGTGACGATAGATCCCAATCCTTAGCAAGTAATAGCGTCTGATTTCCTCGGGGCTTGAGCCTATAACCCGGCAGCAGAAACTTTGCGGAACTCGACGGATCAGACTTCAAAATTTTTTATCGATCTCGATCAAAATTACTATTTGACGGCTTGCCGGACTCGGCGTACAAACGAAGTTAATCTCCCGTTGGCTCGATAGATCGCGTTGCGTCGCTGGTGGCGAAAGAACATCAAACCCTAATTTGTTCATCATGTAGATGATGTAGATCCTTTGCACTGGCTCTTTCTTCATCCAACTAATTGCGAGGTTCTTGATCCCTAGAAGAAATCCCTCCAAAAACTGAACACCACCGTACACGAGCCCCACGGTGGGCGTCAACTGTTGTGGAATTGTCACGGCAGATGTCCTAGTGTGAGGACTTAATCGTGAGGCTAACACATCTATGTGGTAGCTTGAGAGGGGTTGGTCGGGATGAGAGACGCGGGATGGATCAACACACAAGACAAGGATTATACAGCTTCGGGGCCCGGAAAACATCATCCGCTAATAGCCCTACATGTTGTTTGTGGCTAGATCTCATTATGCTCATCTGGGAGACGCCGCATAAGCCGGCTCCCCTTTAGTTGTGTCTAGCTTAGAGATTATTTTTCTTGCTTGTCCCTCTTTGGTGCCCTGCCTCTCCTTATATAAGTTGAAGGGACGGGTTACATGTGGAGTCCTATTAGGATTAGGACTAATCTATTACAAGTGGAATCCTAGTCTGCCCCCTTAAGGAAAACTTCTTATGCCTTCCCTCGTAAACCGGCCCATCATAACATGAGCCGGCCTTCTGGGCCTGGGGCCTAGTCTTCTATCTGACCCGCCATTAGGGCCAGCCGTGAGTCTCCAGGCTCGTGAGTTGTCAGACCAGTGAGCCGCCAGACTCGTGAGTCGCCGGTCCTCCGACGGGTTACCAGTGAAAACGCCAAGCCCGGCCGGGTCATACCGCGGGGTATATCCATGACAAAAGCCGGAAATGCTCGAGGAGCTATCTGACCGGTGATTTTTATTAAGTCAACCATACATTCCATAAAAAAAAGTTTGGAGTTGATAATCGGATGTAAAAAGAAATTTCCCTATTTTCCGTTAAGATTTATGCCATGTAAGGAATTAGATGTGGAATTTAAAACCGCTAGCTAATTGATGGTAATTTGCTCGGACTAATACTTAGTTCGTCTTCTTCTGTTGCTCTTACTAGAGCTATTCGTTAATGGAAACAGACTTAAGAGAGCTTTTTATGTGTAGGAATAAAGTTCAGCAAGCTAACTAAGTAAAGTATGGATGTTATTCACCCTCCGATGTGCATGGTATCCGAGAGAACTGATTGCTTAATCTATTGGCGTATTTAACAATTTTTGTGCACATTATGTTTTGCTTCCATGTTTTGTAGGCTACTGCGGGGCACTAACCTGCACTTCGATTTCCTCATAACAAGTAAACACGTTTTTGACTAGGTGGCTGCATACCTTTCCGGAACGCTAAAGTTTCTGCAGTAGGAGATAAATTCTTTGCCGCCTAATTCTACTTGGAGAGGCTTTGGTTTCCCTGATTTTTCTCAGATAAATGAGGAGCGGGAACAAGTTAAATATGCACTTTTTGGTAGGACTTCTGACGAGACAACGATGCAGCAATGGTATCGTTCAGAGTACCCGCTGCAGTAATATGAAAGCGATGGTATTGATTCTGAGGATGGTCTGAGATCTGGCAATATTGAAGCAAAGGACTGAAGGCATCGCAGCAGTTGGGCTGGATTGCACCGCTGCAGACGGAAGGTTGCTTGATCTGGTTTCAAGTTTCAACCATAGTGGCGCGAGCTTACTCGACGCACTCTGAAGATGGCGGCAGAAGGTCAGTGTCGTACAATCAAGCGTCGCTATTTGGGGGGCAGTTGGCAGCGGTTTGGGAGGTGAGGAAGATGAGATGAACATGTAATGGCTGGGCCTTTTTCGAACCCTATCTGCCTGATGTTTGTCTGGTGGGTTACATTTCTGTTGAAGGAACATTGTATGGTTGTTGTGTCACAGCCCCAGCTTATGCTTTGCTTGGCATTGCATAATCATCCATGCATCATGTTAATTTAAAAGGAAATTTAATTGGAGGGAATTCCCAAAGCCTAAAAAATCATTTAAAAATGATCAACATTAAAAATCTCTTCAAACAACTCCAAGAAAATGTTCGTGGTAATCTATGAAAATATTGGCAAGAGTTAATGTTGAAACCAATATTTTTGGAATCTCAGGAATAATTATTTTGGGCCTTTGAATTAATCCAATAGATATTTGGACTGGATTTATATTTACTATATATTAAATATAAATCCAATAGTTGTATAAGTCTATATGTGGCTTTGGATTAGTTCCCTAAGTCTACATATTAAACTTCACAACTTTATAAATTGGTTTGATCTTTGCATCAAATCAAAACAGAAAGAAAAAAATAGAAACAAAATAAAAATAAAAAAGGAAGTAGGCGAACTTACCTGGCTTACCTGGCCAGCTCCTGTCGGCCCAGCCCACCAGCGGAAGTGTCCTCCTTCCTGTGCCAGCGCAAGCAACTGCGTGCAGCGCGCACGGTAACCATGCGGCCACCTCCTGCTTTGAGTCACCAAGGACGTGTTTGGTTGCCTGCATACACCTCGACCAGGCCCTCGCGGGAAGGATTCAGCCTGTTTGGTAGCCCGCATACATTATTGGGCCTGCATCGCACGCTTCTTAAAGCACCTCTGGGCCTGGTTCACTGGGAACGCTCAGATCGGTAGTTTCTCTCGAGCCAGGCCGAGCGGAAGCGTAGCGAGTGGGCCCCTGCACGAGGAGAAACGGGAAGGATGCGAGGTGTTTACGTGGTATCTTCTTCAACCTCCAGTAAGCTCCTCTTTAATCTCGTCTCTTTCATGCCCCTCTAATCCACACAACGATGCCTCGATACATGATAAGCTCTACACGAAAAAGATGCACATCGATGCTACGGTTCCATTCAGGCGATCGGTTTGTAGTTTCGTCGACCGTGCATGCTCAATTTCTTGTTCCCATTTGGAGTTGTTTTGGACGAATTTTGTTAGATTTGTCGCGCACGATCGATTGTTTGAAATTTCCTTTAACCAGCAGCCTAATCTCGCAGTTCTGCACAACATTCGTGTTGCAAGTTTCTTGTTTCGACGATCGTAGACGAGAAGATCGACATATTTCTCATGGCTGTACATATGGATATGTGTCCTATGATTTAAGACACTGCTTAATTATTCCTCTAGCCGGCGTGGTTTCTCTTGATCTCCTCTCTCGCGTCTTGCTGCGGTAGCATCATCGTCGTCGTCGTTCATCTCGGCCTTCTCTGCATGATCCTACTGCAGTTAAGCCGCCATGGCGCGCACACTGACGGGGTTCTTCTCCTCTGTTCTCTGCCACTGACGGGTTCGATCATCTAGGCCTCCTCCCGGCCTCCTCTTTCTCATCATACTACACTGGAGTCATTTTCAGCATCGATCATCTCAGCTCCTCTCTCTCGCCCTACTACACTGACGATGCCATGGCGTGAGCACTGCATTTCTTGTCCTCTATCCACTGTCTTTGCGCGAGTACTCCAATTAGTTTGCCGACGGGGTCACTCGCCCATGACTCCGTGCTCATCATGTCGGACACTGCGTCACTGTCACTGTCCAAAGCAGTCGCCATGGTTCGGTGCACACTGCATTTCTTCCCCCCTTCCTCTGCTAGCTCTTAATCCTGTGTGCTAAGTGCAAGTGCTAGCTCTTAATCATACCACATGTGGACAATCAAACAGCGCGTAGTTGTATGCGTCGAGACAATGCAGGCAACCAAACAACATGCCAAAGTTGATTTCCTAATGCAGGAAGTCCATATGCAGGCAACCAAACAACTTGCAGATGTCGCATATGAGGCTGTTTTTCCAGAGCCAGGCTGGGTTGAGATGTGTATGCAACATGGGTACTGTTCAAGACTGCAACCAAACACGCCCCAAGCCACCCAGAGGCCCCGTCCTCGCGCCTGGGGAATGCCGCTAGCCTCCTCTCACCTCTCCCTTGCTCTCTGCTTGCTCTAGCCCTCTCCCCCTCTCATTTTTGTGCACCCCCGAGAGTCACCAGAGCACGCCATCACCATGCATGTAGCCACCGTCGTCGTTTTGCCTCTCCACCATGTCCCAAAGTTCTGCCACCCCGAGATGCATCTGCGCGTCGACACACGTAGAACGTCGCCACCGAGCTCGCCACCACCGCATCTGCTTGCCGATCGCCGGCGTCGATCCGCCGCCAACAGAGCTTCCCCAACCTCGCTGGCCTGCTCCTCCGAACCGCAGTGAGTGCCGCCTCATTTACCCCTAGCATCCTCGTCGATTTCTTCTCCTAGCTATTTATCCCGCCATGGCCAATGTTCGGCACTAGCCGCCGCCCTGCCTCGCCCCCTGAGTTTGAACCGTTTGCGGCATGCTCTTGTGCTCAGGGCACTCCCAGGGAGCCTCCTAGCCCTTCAGTTCCCCCTAGCGCACCGCAACCCACGTCCGCTCTGGCCCGAGTGCTGTCGCCGCTTGAACTCGCCGCTGCCATCGTTTCTAGCAATCCAAGCGACCCCCAAGACCTCCCAGAGATACGCACGAGCGATAGCTCCCGAACGCATCCGCTCGCGCGACAAATGGTCCCTGGAGGAGCATCTCCGGCATGCCTCGGCCGCATTGGATGGCCACCGGAGTGTAGGCGTCGGTTAATCCATCATTAGGCTATTAATCACCCATGTTTTTAACCATCTGAGCCACTGACAACCGGGTCACACAACCTAATTAACCTCGGTTTAATCTTCAATTAGCACTGTGCCTATGAGATGTGGGTCCCATTTGTCAGGTATGAATTGGGCTGACTGTGGTTGACCTGCTGAGGCCATGCTAATGTCGTGCTGACGTTATAATAGATTCTACTCCAAATTTTAAATAATCTAAATGATTTATTTATTCCTAGAAAATCGACTAAACTCTAGTAAATCATATAAATTCAACCGTAACTCCAAATGAAATGATTTGTATACGTAAAATGATCAGAAAAATCCAAAGAATCTGTTTATAGCATTTCATGCATATTTGAACAAGTTAACTACACTGTTTAGGACATACCAATTAAATGGTGTTTAAATAATCACATTTAGAGTTTGATTTTGAACCTTGGGTTCAAACCAACTTCATTTAACTTTGTTGCTAGATGCATTAGCCCAATGAACATCATATTGCTGTGTCATGATCATGGATCATATTATTGCATTGCATTGATTGTGTTCCTTCTTGTTTGCCAGTGCTTGTTCCTCCTCGGTACCAGATGTTTCGGACGTAACGATAGTTGACACCGATGAAGAGCAGTATTATCTTCAGAAGTGCTAGGCAAGCGACCTCCTCCCCTTGATCACTCTGATACAATCTCACTCTCTCGCTCCTTCTCTCCACTACTAGGGAAAAGGCTAGCAGCAGCGCGGGTTTTAGGTGTATCAGTAGCGCGGGGTGGGGCGCTACTAATAAGGCGCTACAGCTAACGTATAGCAGTAGCGCGTTGTCACCGGCGCTACTGCTAAACAAGTGTAGCAGCAGCGCGCTTACTGGGAGCACGCTACTGCTAGTAGCTCTAGCGCCCTTTGCAGCAACGTGCTACTGCTATAGAGGCGCTGCTGCTAACTTCTATACACTCGCTACTGGTAATTTAACAGGTTTTTTGTTTTTTTGGCATATTTGTTTTGTATTTGAACAGGCTTTATAGAAGAATCTTTAGCACATAGAAATGTCATCATGATACACATACAAATGCCTGCGAGACCACGAATATAATCATAGCATATACTTACAAATAGTCTCATCATAATCATCATCCAACACAAAGTGGTCTCTCGTCATCATCTCGAAAATAGCGATACAAGTCCTTGATTACATGCAAATACATTGTCATCCATCTAAACAATGGTATATGCGAAAAGAGCTATCACTTTGAGTACATGAGTTCGTATCCCTCTCTCGCATTAGCGTGAACCTAAACTAACTACTGCCTGTCGCTCGGAAACCGGAAACCGGCAACACCTGGGCCTGACACTCCAGCCACTCGTCGTATATATACTCCTGGCGTAGCACTTCTTCGCCATCGATGATCTATGCACCTGCATCGTCACATGAGTAGATGATATGCAACATATATAGTTGAACAACAGAAAGAGACAGACTTGACAAAAATAGAAACAACATATCATAAGCATAAATAACAAAGTTCATCGTAACCAAAATGCCCTAAATAGAGTGATCTTCGCTAGTCGAGGAGGAGGACAGTTTAATTACATCACAAATAAAGTTTCACTGCGCATAACTCAAAGTTTTATCATACGGAAAGTATGGACTAAACAGACACATTGTCATATATCGACAATCACTCCAACATGCCGTGCCATCCATCAAGGTCAGGGAGATAGTCCCAGAGCTTAGTGAAAGGCTTCATGTCGAGACGCTGAGAGGCTATGCATGTTCGGACGTCTTCTCGCAACATTTGTCCTCCGTAGAACATCCCTGTTTTTCCGACGACCTCTTTCATGATGATTTGGGCAAGTTCGCGCTGGATGTTATAGAACTCAGCTCGAAGTCGATGATCCTCGATATCTCCTATGTCCTTTGCCCATTGCAGAATATGGGCATCGCCAGATCTAGGTGACATGTGAAGGTTCTGGTGATCCCGTCTGTACTCCAGCATGTGGTGTAGGACATAGAATCCATCATTAAGAGAATCGTTCGGTTGCTGGATGCAGCAGAAGTCGGTCTTATGGCTGAAGGCGGCCCTACCGCCCCTTCTCTTCTTGTCCCTAACCTCTCCACCCCTTGCTTGGTAGTAAAACATAGCACTGTCGAGAACATCTTTGATGTGGGTGTAATCCTTTTTGTGAATGTTCTTCGATGAGTCCAAGTAAAGAGCGTGGGAGAATCTGGGGTAGAGGATGATGAGGACGGCGCGCCCGCCGCTGCGCAAAATAAGTACACCTTAAATTAATTATCCTCCACCGTGCAAATGAATTATTGAAATCGAAGGAAGGATGGCAGCGGATGACTTACACGGGATGATAAGGCACGAGAATCGCCTCCTTGTCCTTATTGGCGAGCATGAAACTGACGATGTAATCCGTCGCGTATTCACGCTGCTCTGCACAGACTCCCAAGAAGCTCTCGTGCATGTAGTACGGGTCAGCGACACAGATATGACGTATCTGCTCAACCCCAATGATGTAGTTCATGTGCAAGGCATAAAGGCGGACAAACGTAAAATCCAGCTTCTTCACATGAAACATGTCGAATATGTAATCAAATCGGAGGAAGAACTTATCCGCAGGGAAGCTGTGGACGTACGATATTTGCCGCGGAACGTTAACCACATAGAGTGAGTATCCTGGATCTTTCGAGGCGATGAGGCATTTCTCTACCCGCAACACATCGTCATGAAGTCTCCTTAGATCGCCGAATCTGGCCCGTAGCGCTGTTGCAGGTAGGATTGGTTGACCGGGGATATGCCATTTATCCGCATCGGGGATATCTATACGGTCCTGAAGCCGAGGCTGCTGAGGCGGCTGGATCATAGAATCAGCTTTTTTTGCCTTTCCTCGCTCTCTTCCTAGACTTCTTTACTACCGGAAGGTCGTCAATAACACGTTGAGACGGTAATTCAGGCACCGACTCATGACACTCAAACCCTGAGGAGGCGCTCCTCATTCCGGCCAGGGTACAAGAATATCTGGTGAAACTTCTTTAGGAGGGAGCTCCTCATATTTTCTATCTTCTGTAGTTTCTCATCGTTGATGGTGGCGGTTGTCCGTACGATGCAGCCTATTTGATTGCCGTAGCATGAGCGAGCTTCCTCGGGCGCCTTTGGCTCAAAAATGCCGTCGTCCACCTCCGTGAGCACCAGCCTAGTAGTCCTGAGTTTGTTAGGAAGCCGTTGCCTCTTTGCTTTCGGTTCTACACCGGCTCCGCTCCCCGAGGCAGCACCGGTCTTAGCGCCGGTCTCGATGCCGGTCTGAATCTCAGCGCCGGTCTCAGTCTCAGCACCGGTCTGCGTGTCGGTCTCAGTCCCCGATGCCACCGGTGGGCCCAACAACAACATCGGTTGATCGTCGGTAAGGCCAAAATATTCGTCTGCCGCCAGGTAGACATCGTCGCAATCACCAGAACCCTGTCCTTCATCGTTGCTAGCCATGTTTCCTATGATTAAATGTAGTCAATTAATTCTAGACCTAATAAAATGAATAATGACATAAAAAGGACTATTGTTTTAGTTTGTAGCACAAGTCATGCCGAAATTCACGGCATGACCTTTGCTAAAAAGTGGACAAATCGAGAACCTGAAATTTGCCGGAACAGAAATGAATCAACATTCCGGCAAAACATAGGCCACTCAGCATCATTCTATGGAAACAACAAAGCCACTTGGGCACAATCGAACAACTTCAATGAAAAGATATAACATGAGCAAACACTATATAACATGGACACTTCAATGAAAAGATATAATCAACAATAATGGAATATGCAAATGAACATCAATCACATATAGCTACTGTTCTGTTTGACCAAGTTTTTGAAAAGAAAAACAATTCTATTTTTTGTTTATCGCTAAATGCCATAGCTACTGTTTTTTATTTATAGCTAAATACTTATGTTTTTTGTCTAAAGCTAAAAGTCTAGGAACTACATTTTCTCTAACCCTTTTGACCTCACCAGAATTTCCACAGCAAGACCTTAGTACCTACACCCAATTTCTTCAAAAATATTCAGGTCCATAGTCCAAATAATTCAAACTTCATTTGAATGAAATTTGGAACAAATTCAGGTCCGTAGTCAAAATATTTTTTTATAGCTAAGTGTTTTTTGTTTATACCCTCTGTTAATTTAAATCTAAATGCTACTATTATTTATATACCCTCTATTAGTTTAAAGCTAAATGGAATTACTGTTTAGGAATTTTCATAAAAATTGCCCTAGCTAATTTCCTAAAAAAATTGCAAATCATTTTTCCTAAATGCTATAGCCTACTGCCCTAAAAAAATCTAGGGTTCATATGAACACCTAGGGTTCATATGAACATCAACACAGTATCAACACATATATATAATTGCCCTAATAGAGAGAAATAGGAGGGTAGGGACAGGAGAGGCATAGCCTTACGGTCGGCGGCGAGGGCAGGCTCTGGCTCGGGCAACGGCGGTGAGGTCGAGGGCGGCGGCGGCGAGCTCGAGGGAGGCAACAGTGAGGTCGACGACGACGGCCTCGGGCGGCGGCTCTGAGGTCGAGGGGGCGGCCTCGGGCGGCGGCGGTGTGGTCGAAGGCGGAGGGCGGCGGCGGTGTGGTCGAAGGCGGCCTCCGGCGGTGGCGGTGTGGTCGAAGGCGCACGGCAGGGCAACAACGGAGATGGAGCAGTTGGGGGACAGGGGGGAGTAGAGAGGGGGGGAAAAGGACTTAGCAAAATTTTACGCTAGGGCCGCCGGGATTTGAGTCAAACTAGCAGCAGCGCTTTTCTACGAAACGCGCTATAGCTAAGATAGCTATAGCGTGTTCCAGAGAAATGCGCTGCAGCTAACCCTTTCTATTTTCTTTCTCTTTTTTTGTTTTCTTTACATTTTCTTTTGTTCATTTCTCCTTTTTCTATTTCTTTCATTTTCATTTACTTTTCTACTTATTTTTCTATTTATTTTCTTTTCCATATCAGTAGCGCTGTAAAGAAGAAACGCGCTGCTACAATGTTTTTACCAGTAGCGTGCTTCTGCGAGAAGCGCTGCTACTATTCCTAGCCTACCGTCACCAGTGAGAGAATTTTAGTAGTAGCGCTTTTCTGTGGAGACGCGCTACTGCTAAAATAATGATTGTAGCATGGTTTTGCAACAAGCGCTACTACTAAGTAGCGCTAGCGCCGAGTTTTGACCAACACTACTGCAATACCTCTGTGTATAGCGTTTTCCCTAGTAGTGCTCTTTTACTACATTAGGACAACAATGATTCAACTGTTACATGTTGTGGTAGTTGAACTCATTCCTCTGCATTACCTATCATTATCACCAAATAGCTAAACCATCCTAGCATGCTTAGGAGTTGCTTGAGCTTTATTGTGAATACTCATCCATGCTCGCTTGCTATGCTTAGAGTTGAGTTGGTCTGATCCATCTGGGTGATGAACTGGAATGCTCATGTCCTAATGATGAGACTTAACTGTGTGGACTTGTTTTGGTCAAGATACTGAAGAGTGGCTGTGTTGGAGAACATGGTGGATTGTCTTGTGATACAGAACATAGGAATCGGGTCTCGTGTTTATCAGAGCCTACCTCGCGGTTATACGGACATTTGCGGGTCAGGTGTGCGGGCAGGTGGCGCATGGTGCGTGTGTCCGGGTGACACATGACATGGCATAGTGTTCGGACTGGACGCTGATACGTGTTCCAAGAGGGAACGACGTGTCTGATTCATCTGGGAATTATTTGAAATGTTGTGATCATGTTTTGATATTGAAAGCTAAGTGTGTGAATACGATTTGGTAAAGGTAGCGACGAGAGGCCATGTAGGAGTACATGGTGGGTTGTCTCATTGAGACCGCCCTTAAGAGCTGAGTTATGTGTATGTTATCCAAGACTAGCTACTACCACATATTGGGCCCTGAAATATGACCCCTCTTGCCTTATTAATCGCCTTGATCTCTGTCCAGGAGTTACAACTAATTTCTGGTGTTTGTAGGTCGTGCTATTTGTCTACCAAGTAGCACCCGACATAGGTGGGCTTGGGACAAACTAGGCATCATGGCCCGCTGTACCAATAGTAGTTCCATCTGTTGAGGTGGGCTTGGGAATCCTGCACACACCATTTGGGGTCGTGATGAAAAACTTCGGCCGGACTTCCCTTGCGGGTTCACCCTCAGATAGGTGATAAACCTGGACTAGAGTCTTGCGTGGTTAGTCAGGTTGTGGCCGACACCCTCGCCAGGCTTCCGCTTGAAGGTTGCCGAGATACATGACATGTATATGGTGGTACATGGTGGGAGCGCGTGTGTGAAGAAGTACACCCCGGCAGGGTAATATGATTTATTTGAATAGCCGCGTCCTCGGATATGGACTACTTGAAGACTTATATGGTTCATACACAAGTTGAAATGGATACTCTAAAATGCGCAAGATAAGCGTGAGTGCTATGGATGTCCATCTCGTAGGGAGACGGGAGCAGGTCCATAGTGGTGTATTAATATGGTGAATATGTGGACTCGTGTGCGCTCTCTCACCCGAAAGAAAATGCTGGTGCACATAGTAAGTCAAAACTGGCTTGCTGCAGTTAAACTCCACCACCCCGTTATTGATATTGATGCATTATGTAGCTAGTTTTGATGTAAGTCCCGCTGAGTACCTTTGTACTCATGGTTGCTTAAATTGTGTGGGTCTTATCTATGTCCTACTTTGACTTTTTAAGGGATCCAACATGAAAATCTGTTGAGTATCGTGATTATTAGGAAAGATAGGATAGCGTAGGATATTATTCTACCTTGACTTGTATTCCAAGATGATCATGTACTCATATATATATATATGCCCACGAGGCTCAAGATATAAAACGAACTATTCCACCAATCCCTCCCCCTTCTAACATGGTATCAGCCTAATCGATCCAAAACCCTAGCATCGCCGCTGCTTCCGCTCCACGCCGCCCCCGGGCCGGTCGGTCTCCATGATCGCCGCCGGGGGCCGTGCGACCCGTACCTAGGGTTTGTCCGCCAATCTCATTGATCGGCTGCCCTAGAGAGTCTTTTCCCAATCATTGATCCAGGTTTTTCTCTCTCACGCCGGTCGTCTTAATCGACGCTTCTTCTTTAGTTCTTCGATCTAAGATCGAATTGAGTCGCCCATAGCCGTTCCTGGTCTACAGCGCACCTCTACACCATCGACATTTTCGTCTTTTCCACCTGGATCGGTTGCCATAAGGCGACCGGCTACACGCATGTCGCGCATCTGATGCGCTGATACGGCGTCCGCTCACGATGTCTTTGATTTTGCTGGCCTCTCATCCTCAGGGCTGGGCATTCGGTTCCCCCGAACCGATCGGTTCGGTGCTTCGGGTAATTGAGAAATTTGGTTTCCTGAAATTGCAGACCGAACTGTTTCTTCCAAAAACAACAACCGAGACTTCGGTCCAAGGTAATATCGGTTCGGTCCTCGGTTAAGACTGAGATGAACTGATCTGCATGAAAAAATTCAATACTTTGTGTCCTTCCAGAAGTCGTTGCTTCACCTCTCCCTCTCCCGTCGCCACCATAGATCGAACGTTGCTTGGAGAGAGAGAGGAGATGGCACAAGAAAGTAGGGAGAGCATGCCTGTCGTCAAGCGCGCCTGGCTCCTTGATCCACCCGGACTTACTTCTGGTCCAGCTATGGGTGCCACTCGTGTCTGCGTTGAACTGGCGAGATGGGGCTGCGACTGCGAATTAGCGAGAAGGGGCGGCGAGGGTTACTGCAAGAGATAAGGATGGACGGGAATAGCGGTGCTGCGGTACGGTGCGACAGGGATATGGAGGACTGTTTTATCGTCATGGACTACTCGAGGTCAAAACAACAGAGCGGATTGGGCTGTGGGGCTGTGAAGTTTTTAAGTGCAGTTGGGCCTCTCTCTCTCCATGTATATTCTCAAAAAACTGTAGAGTAGTACATCGTTACCTAAAAAAAGCAGAGTACTATTTTGGTGTATTCGGTACTTCGGGTACCAAAGGCACACAACCGAAATCACCGAAGAAACTTCGGTTTCCCAAGACTGCCAACCGAAGTGCAGACCGAAGTATTCGGGTTCGGTGAATTCGGGTTCGGTACCTGTTTATTCGGTACGGTTTTTGGTGCTCGGTTTTTTTCATGCCTGTCGTCAAGCTCGTCTGGCTCTTTGAGTATCGTGATTATTAGGAAAGCTAGGATAGCGTAGGATATTATTCTACCTTGACTTGTACTCCAAGATGATCATGTACTCCTATATATATGCCCATGAGGCTCAAGCAATAAAACAAACTATTCCACCAATCCCTCTCTCCCTTCTAACAAAATGGATCAACTCAAGGGGCTGCTAGGTGTTCCATTTGCTCTTGAACCTATTATCTTGGCTTCTTGGTCAATTTGGACCACTAGAAATGACTACATTTTCAAGGGCTTGGTCCCCAATCTCTACAGCTACAGGAAAAGGTTTAACGAGGAACTCAAGTGGATCTTGCTGAGAGCTAAGACGTGGTCTTACCACGACTTCGAACCATGGGTTCTCTTTTAGATAGTGCCCCATTGGGTTTTGTTGTGGTTGTTGTATCGTTCTCCTTTATTTTCTTTGGCTCATTTCTTTGTTCCTTTCTAGTTTTCTCTGCTTGTATAGCATGTATAGCCTTTTGTTCTTGTTTGAGGAACTCTCTTTTGTATTCTTTTTCCAAAAATCAATAAAAAAATACAAAGTAGAGTCCCCTTGTTTCCCTAAAAATTGTACAATTTTTTTATATGCTTCTTTTTCAATAATCATATCCCCTCATGTACGAATACATGGTGGGCTTGGTTTGACAATATTTCTGGTGATAATCCCACTTCATGTGTACAATCAATTTGTTAAATTGATTTTATCTAGAATTTGATGTACTGGTTAGCCGTCATGGATTAGTAATGTAATAAATTCGAAGTCGGAAAAAGGAGAATGAGTCAGCTCGCTAGCCGTACGATACGAACGCATAGTGATTGATTGCCACACGCAACATCTGTGTTCGTCATCCCCACCCAACACAACAGGAACCCCCACACCCTTCTGAAGGATCAAACATGTGTTAAATGTCAACCAGATGGGGCGGGTGAAGTTATTGAGTTCATCATGCATATCGATCCATTACCCACTCTGGGTTTAGTGTTTGATCACCAACTTATCGTACTTAGAGAGAGTAGGAAGTCGGAACCATTGTTTTAAATAGTTGGCTATAGCCTGAATATTGCCTTTGGAGGCTGAGATCCATGGAACTCGGTTTTGAATCAAAATTCGTCAAGTATCATTTTTCTATGTTTCAAAAAATTCTGAAAAAATACAGATATACATGGAGGCATAACACACATATGTGTAAATTTTCATGGCAAAATACATTGAAATGAGAGCTGTGCCAAAAAGACAAATCTTAGGCTTTTTAACACATGATACTATTCATCCTCCCAGCAATGAATTTGTCTTTTTATATGGGTCACATTTCAATGCATTTGATCCTGAATTTTACACACATACATATACCATCCACTAGTAGAAAAAGGGTCTAATGTGCAGCTCATTAGTCCCGGTTTGAAATTGAGCCGGCACTAATGTGACCATTAGTGCTAGTTCCAACGGCTAGGCGGGCCGCTCTCTTTAGTACCGGTTCGTGCGGAACCTTTAGCACCGGTTCGTGCCACGAACCGGTACTAAAGGGTGTGGTGACAGGATGTTGTCAGACTGGGGCCCGTCTAGCACCTATAGTACCGGTTCTTGCCACGAACCGGTACTGTAGGTCATCCTGCATATAAACCCTTCGTCCAGCTCGCTCTGTTCTTCCCCCTTTCCCTCTCCTCCTCTCTGTTCTTCCTCTTCTCCCCTCGAGCTCATCACACATTTTGCCCAAATTTTGTCAAGATTTGAAGGCCCCCATCCATTCAAGTGATCACAAAGGTTAGCAACTTTGTCCTTTCATCTCTCATTGCTAGATTAGCTCTTGCAATGCTTTATATAGTGATTAATTTGTGGGTTTTAGTAATTTAGGAGGAATTATATGTGGTAGTTTATTTGATTTATATGCAATTTGAGCTTAAAATAACTCTTAGTTTATATGTAGGTGTGGTTTACTTAATGCCTTCCCATCTCCGTCGTAACCATCGTCGATCGTCCAGACCGACCCGTCGCCGGCACCTTGTGGTGAGCCTCTTGTTCTTATCTTTTCTATATATAAAAAATCATGTTTGTGTGATTTAGATATATAGTTACTTGTATAATTATCTTACCCGTATGTTGTTTGTTATACATAGTGCCATGGTTTTGATATCCGTCCCCGTCAACCCTCATCTGTGTTATGATTCCGATGTGGTATATTCTCTTTTAAAACTATTTTTTGCATTTCGTGTTTATGAAAAATTGTGCCCATCAAGTTGACCTAGGTATTTTTATCTAGGAGGTATGTGAACCGGAAATTCCAACCGACCCTATTGTCGAGAGGTTAAATTTAGTTGAAAGAGAAAATGAGTATTTGAAAGAAAAATTGAAAAGAATTGAGGGGGAGAAGATGGAATTGGAGTTGCATGTTGTCGATGTCGTCGATGATCACAAGATCAAGATGGAGAAAATGCGGTTGAAGATTAGAATGATTAGAAAATATGCCATTGATAGTGTGGCTTGGTATCATTATGCTATTGGATCAGTTGTTACCTTAGTTGCGATCTTGATCGCATTTGTTGTTGCATTTAAATGCTTTAGTTAGAGAGTTATTTGTATGTTGCATTTAAGTGTTGTATGAACTTTATGTATGAAATTGTATTAATTTGGTCTATTCGGTAGTGTGTAATGAAGATGCGCCGGCAATGGATGTACGATGACCGATGCTCTCCCCAGTTCATTGATGGCGTGCATACTTTTCTGATTGCGGCTCAGGCAAACAAGCGGGCGGATGGTTTTATGCCTTGTCCATGTGCTGGCTGTAAGAATGGTCACAGTTACTCTAACTCAAGAACCATTCACGTCCACCTGTTTAAGTATGGTTTCAGGCCCCACTATAATGTTTGGACCAAGCACGGAGAAAGAGGGGTTGTGATGGAAGACAATAAGGAAGAAGAGGACGACGATAGCTATCCTGGCCATGGGTTCCCTGAATACGATGATACAACAACAGGGGAAGAAGCTGAGCCGACCATGCGGGAAGAAGCTGAAGAAGAGGCATCAGATGAGCCCACTGATGATCTAGGTCGGGCCATTGCCAATGAAAAAGAGAAACTGCGCAAGTGAAAAGGAGAAGAAGAAGTTGTAGCGCATGTTAGAGGATCACAAGAAATTGTTGTACCGAATTGCGAAGGTGACAAGAAAAAGCTGGGCACCACACTGGAATTGCTGCAATGGAAGGCAGAGAATGGTGTATCTGACAAGGGATTTGGAAAGTTGCTGGTAATGATAAAGAATGTGCTTCCAAAGGACAACGAATTGCCTGAGAGTGCGTACGAAGCGAAGAAGGTTGTCTGCCCTCTAGGTTTAGAGGTGCAGAAGATACATGCATGTCCTAATGACTACATCCTCTACCACGGTGAGTACGAGGATTTGAACGTGTGCCCGGTATGTGGTGCATTATGCTATAAGATCAGCCGCGATGACCCTGGTGATTTTGAGGGTGAGCGCCCCAGGAAGAAGATTCCTGCGAAGGTGATGTGGTATGCTCCTATAATACCATGGTTGAAATGTTTGTTCCAAAACAAAGAGCATGCCAAGGCGATGCGGTGGCACGGAGAAGACCATAAGAAGGACAAAAAGTTGAGAGTACTCGCTGATGGGTCGCAGTGGAGAAAAATCGAGAGAAAGTACAAGGAGGAGTTTGGAGGTGACCCAAGGAATGTATGGTTTGGTCTAAGCGCAGATGGCATTAATCCTTTTGGGGAGCAGAGCAGCAACCATAGCACGTGGCTTGTGACTCTATGTTTGTATAACCTTCCTCCTTGGTTGTGCATGAAGCGGAAGTTCATTATGATGCCAGTGCTCATCCAAGGCCCTAAGCAACCAAACAACGACATTGATGTGTACTGAAGGCCATTAGTTGAAGAACTATTACAACTGTGGAATGGAAAAGGTGTACGTGCGTGGGGCGAGCACAAACATGAAGAATTTGACCCAAAGGAGTTGCTGTTCGTGACCATCAATGATTTTCCTGCTCTCAGTAACCTTTCAGGACAGACAAACAAGGGATACCGCGGATGTACGCACTGTTTGGATGATACCAATAGTATATATTTGGATAGTTGTAGGAAGAATGTGTACCTGGGACATCGTCGATTTCTTCTGAGCAGGCATCCCGTAAGAAAGAAAGGCAAGCATTTCAAAGGTGAGGCAGATCACCGGACGAAGTCTCTCCATCGTACTGGTGCTGATGTACATGATATGGTCAAGGATTTGCAGGTAATCTTTGGAAAGGGTCCTGGCGGACAAGCTGTTCTGAAGGACGCTTACGGACGCGTACCCATGTGGAAGAAGAAATCTATATTTTGGGACATGCCCTATTGGGAAGGCCTAGAGGTCCGCTCCGCAATCGACGTGATGCACGTGACGAAGAATCTTTGTGTGACCCTGCTTGGCTTCTTGGGCGTGTATGGGAAGACAAAAGATACACCGGAGGCACGGGAGGACCAGGAACATATGCACGGAAAAGACGAAATACATCAGGGTCATGCCAGCTATGCTCTTACCAAAGAAGAGAAGGAAATCTTCTTTGAATGCCTACTCATTATGAAGGTACCGTATGGCTTCTCGTCGAATATACACTACAAGAAATATGTCAACTAGTGACCTTTTGTTAGTGACCCTGGAAGAATTGGTCATAAATTTATGACCATTTTAGACCAATTGGTCAAAAGCTGTTCAGGGGGCTCCAAACCCTAACCCATAACGACCATTCTGGTCAGAAAGGTCGTAATTTCATTAGAGGAAATGGTCATAAAGCACACAGTCCTAGTTCATGCCTCATTTCTAACAAATTACGACTAATATGAATGGTCATTACACTTGAGTTTTAATGCAGTTGTTTGATTAGGCGGCCACCTCAGCAGTCTCGCCTATGTGGATTGCTTAGTTGTCATTTTCGCTTACATGTGTATATTCAACAAGAGCTCATTTACAGGAGGGACCTACTTGACAGGCCCTAAATTTGTTAGTAAAAAAGATGCGCGAGGCGGGACTCGAACCCACGACCTCGCGCTGTATAACTTGTTCGCTACCACTGGGCTAGAGAGGGATTGTTTTCCATATAGCGGAATGGCTCTGTATATTATATTATAGCGCCAAATCTAAGTCATTGACAAGTGGGACCTATTACGACCAGGTGGCGGCGGGCTATGGGCAGAGCCAACACTTAGCCAAAAATTTCTAGGTCTTCCGACCAGGTGGCGGCGGGCTGCGGGCAGGGGCGTGGCCGGCGGACGAGGGTGGGGCCGGCGGCCGAAGCGACCAGTAGGGGCGGGGGCAACCGGCGGTGGTGGGGGTGGGGCAGGAACGACCTCGCCGCAGGTGACCTTGCCCACGGCCTCGCCGCTCGCCTTGTCCCCGGTGGGGGCAGCACCAGCGGGGGTAGCAGCGGAAGCAACCGACGGGTGTGGAGGTGGGGCTGGCTGCCGAAGCGACCAGCAGGGGCGTGGGCCACTTGCGGTGGTGGGGGCAGGCGCAGGAACGATGCCCACGCAAGGAGAGGCTCGCCGAGCACGAGGGACTCGCCGCCACCGCAAGCACACCTCCCAGTATGCACCCCTCTCCTCTTCCCCCCTCTCCTCTCTCACTATCTGCACCTCGTCGCCGAGCATAGATGAACTTTGTTGATGAATTTTGTAAGATGTTCTTCAGCATAGATGAATTTTGTTGATGCACTGTTAGGAATTAGGAGATAGCTTGCTTGTTTGGTAGACATTGAATAGATGAATTTTCTTGATGTACTGTTGGGAGTTCTTTAGCTTGTTTGTTAAGAATTGTTCAGGCCTTGTTCGGTTAAGATTTGGGGGTAATTTGAGGTAGATGGGATTTAATCCCTGCCAATATCTATTAACCCCTCTCATTTATCAAGGCCAGAAAAAAGGCCTTGGTCTTCAATTGTTTGTCTACAGATTGTTAGGATAATTGTAATTGTAATTGATAGAAACAACATAGTATTTTTTAGGAGCTAGCTAGCTAGTT
Source organism: Triticum dicoccoides (assembly GCF_002162155.2). Taxonomy (NCBI): domain Eukaryota; kingdom Viridiplantae; phylum Streptophyta; class Magnoliopsida; order Poales; family Poaceae; genus Triticum; species Triticum dicoccoides. The sequence continues at coordinate 656,891,750 of NC_041393.1, forward strand.
TGGTTTAATTTGAATTAGCCTTCTCTGCAACATAAATTCATGCCAATTTCAGTGTTGGTTTGATTTATAGTTTGGTTTGTTTCAATGTTGTGGTTAGGCAATTAGCATATAAAATTTTCTGGAATTTTAGCTTCCATTACTTCCATCCATTTTCATTAATTAATGTTGATGGACTTAGATTGATTTGCTAAGTTCCAACAATTTGTTGTCTTTGGCAGATGGACAGAAGCTGGATTAGAAAAGGAGTTAGAAAGTTTTCAAAAGAACATATGAAAGGAGTTGATGATTTGATGGCATTTGTTCGGGCAAATTTTGCCAAAGATGCTCACATTCTTTGCCCATGCTGCGAATGCCTCAACCGTCCAAGAATGGCTCAAGGAAGAGTGGAAGATCATCTGCTTCTTAATGGGATGTCCAGCACATATGACAGATGGATATATTGTGGAGAACCTTTGGACAGTCAACCTCAACATTTTGAGGCTGATACAGAGGCCCCTCATATGATGGGTGGTGGTGATGCTGGCATTGATTTCATGGAAAAGGTTTTGCGAGATAATGCTATTTTGGAGGAAGAGGATGGGCATGAAGATGATAGGATTCCTGACCTATTGAAGGATTTGTGCGATGCTGAAGATCGTGCTGATGGACAAAAGTCGTTGTTTGCTGAGGTGTTAGAGGAGGCGAAGCGCGCAGATCATGAAGGGGGTAAATTTTCAAGATTTACCTTCGCCATGAAGTTACTCCACATCAAGTCTTTCTACCGGATTAGCAATGCCGCATTCAACGCAATACTCCATCTTTTGAGCTTGCAATTCCCTGATAGTTGTGTTCCCAGATCTTATGATGAAGCATTGAGCATAATCCGCAGGCTGGGGTTAGGTTATGTGTCAATACATGTGTGCCCAAATAACTATGTCTTGTTTCAGAAGGATTTAGCAAAACATGACAATTGTCCAAAATGCAATGCATCTAGGTGGAAAGATGCTGATGGGAAGAAGTCAATACTGGAGAAGGTACTGAGGCACTTTCCCTTGATACCAAGGCTGCAGTGGATGTTCATCTCGAAGAAATCATCGCGTGAGGTACAGTGGAACAAGCTGAAGTGGCAACCTGTGGACAATGAGCTGAGCCATCCAGCGGACGGAGAGGCATGGAAAGAGTTTGACCGTATACATATAGATTTTGCTGCAGATCCAAGGAACATAAAACTTGGCATTGCCACAGATGAGTTTAATCCGTTTGGGAACATGAGCACGTCTTATAGCATGTGGCTAGTTTTTGTGGTGCCGTACAACCTGCCCCCATGGGCATGCATGGATCAGTCCAACTTCATAATGTCATTGCTTATCCCAGGTCCAGAGTCTCCACAAAAGGATTTTGATGTCTTTATGGAGCCCCTCGTAGAAGAACTGCTCTAGCTCTGGACTGGTGTACCTACATACGATGCCTTGAGTCCGGAAGAAAAGTTCAATCTACGTGCTGCAATCATATGGTCCATCCATGATTTCCCGGCTCTGCACACTCTATCTGGGAGGATCACAGCGGGTTATCAGGCTTGTGTCCATAGTGACAAAGACCCTTGCTCAAAGAGAATAAGGGACAAGGTCTGCTATATTGGGCACCGCCGCTTTCTTCCTCGAAACCATCGCTAGCGAAGAAGCAAAGATTTTAATGGTGAGAATGAAACCCGTGACAATCCAGCTGAATTCACTAAAGAAGAGCTGGAGCAGCAACTTGAAAAGGTGAAAGATGTGAGACCAGGAAAGCTGGCGAAGAAAAGAAAGCGTGAGGAAGGTCAATGTTGGGACCGGAGGTCTTGTTTGTGGGACCTGCCATACTGGGCTGATCTGAAATTAAGGCATAATCTCGATGTAATGCACATTGAGAAAAACATATGCGAGAATCTGCTAGGGACGTTTCTGAACATTGAAGGGAAGACAAAGGACACAGTTAGTTCTAGGCTTGATTTGGAGGACATGGGCATAAGAGAAGATTTGCTTCTACATCACAATGAAGATGAAGATTCATTTGAAATGCCACGAGCATGGTATACAATGAGTAAAGAACAAAAGCTTGCATTCTGTGAATTCCTAAGAGCAGTGAAATTTCTAGATGGTTATGCTGCTAACCTAGCAAAGTGTGTTACTTCTGATGGATTCAAGCTTTCAGTACTGAAAACTCATGATTGTCACATCCTCCTCCAAAGGATTTTACCGGCGGGCCTCCGAGGAATCATGGACAAGGATATATATGAAGAGGTTGCTGAGCTGGGAAATTTCTTTAGAGAACTGTGCTGCAAAACGCTCAAGTTAACTGTGCTGGAAAGACTTGAAAAAGAAATCCCAATTATTCTTTGCAAGCTCGAGAAGATTTTCCCTCCAGCTTTCTTCACCGTGATGGTCCATTTGGCGGTGCACTTACCAAAAGAGGAAATGCTTAGAGGCCCTGTGCAATACGGTTGGATGTACCCAATCGAAAGAAGGCTGCTTACTTGTAAGCGTTATGTGCGAAACACGGCAAGACCTGAAGGTTCTATTGCTGAAGCATATGTCGTTGACGAGTGCTTGAATTTTTGCTCTAGATACTTTGGCAATGTGGAAACAAGATGAAACCGGCCGGGCAGAAATAGAGAGCGGTCTGATTCGCAAAGTGGTGATGTCTCTGTTTTCAACCATGGTGTGAACTTTCTTGGAGCCTCACAATACTTGGAGGCTGGTGATGAGTATGACAAGATGGTTTGGTTTGTGCCCAGCAATTGCGCCGAGGTTCTACCATATATTGAGTACGTTATATCTTGTGCACTCATTATATTTTTTTTGCTTGGGTTGGCACCAGCCTAATGTTTTAATTCACATGTTTTGTTGGCATTGTAGGAAATGCAAGGAAGAGTTAAATCAGGAGCAAAGCAATATCCATGTTGATAAAAGGGTTGCCAAGGGGTTTGCTAAGTGGTTTAAGAATCATGTGAGATCTTTAGCCACATGTTTTATGTTTTCTGTGTTATTCACCAATTGTTAAATACCATTGGTTGTTCAATGGTTTATTTGTGCAGGTTGGAAAGTTGCATGAGGAGAAGAAGGTCAGTGATGATCTATTTGCTTTGGCATGCTTACCGGATAAGCGAGTGAGAGTGTATTCAGCATGCATTGCTGACAGTGTCCAGTACCACACCGTTGACCGTGAGGAAAAAAGGAAGACACAGAATAGTGTAATAGTCACTGAGGGGTCACATGATCGTGAGATCATTGACTTATATGGTCAGTTGAGAAGCATCGTAGAGTTGCAGTACAACTCTAGTGGTGGCATCCATCGCTCGGTTGTCTTATTTCGCTATGACTGGTTTGAGCTTGGTAGCAAGAAGAAGAGAGACTCTTTTGTCAAATATGATGGCCACTTCAAAAGCATCAACACTGCAAGGTGCTGGTATAAGAGTGATCCCTTTATTCTAACAACACAAGCAACAATGGTGTTTTATCTGCCAGACACTCTTTTGCACGGAAAATGGTGAGTTGTGCAAAACTTTGAGCACAGACACTTGTGGAGTGTGACTGAAACAGAAGTGGAAAAGGGCCCCGGTGATGGTGGACTAACATACCAAGATGATCACTCTACGGAAGTTCCGTTGCAAGCTGATGATGACTCTATGGAAGTTCTGGTGCAAAGTAGAGTGCGAAGGGACCGGGAACGTGTGATCATTGGTGCTGCAACAGTTGAAGGCATCAAGAAAAGAAGAAAGGTGGTAGCGGATGAACATGAGAGCGAGGATGAGGAAAACCGGACTGATCATACTATGCTGCAGTATTGTAGTGATGACGAGGAAAATAGGAGTGGTCATAGAGTTCCTTGTTTTCGTATCGACGACGATGAGTAGCGAATGGACTGGCAAAGGTAAATACTATTACTTCATGTTCTTTGTTTTGGTAGAAAAATGATGTGATCCTGATGGTTTCAGAAAAATGATGATCCTGATGGCTGTAGCAATAGTGATGTAGTTATCCTGATTCACACTGCTTTAAGATTCCAGCAGCAAAATGTAGTTTTTGTAATATGGAGCAAAATATAGTTTTTGTAGTTGTTATGCTTGCTATTTTGAACTGAATTGAGATGTTATGTTTCATGAAGTTTTTTTGAACTGAATTGAGATGTTGTGTTCTGATGGCATGGAGCTGATGGCAAAATGAAGTTTTATACTGATGGAGATTCAAATTTTTGTGATCTACAAGTTGTGTTCTGATGGCATGGAGTTGTTGTGCTCAGAATGTTGTAATGCAAAAGATTGCAAAATTTTGGTGATCATACAAAAGATTTTTTGAACTATTTAGTTCAAGTTTTGGTGATCTTTCAGTTCAAGTTTTGCTCAGAACTATTTTAACTGAATTTTGGTCAGAACTGAAGATGCTATTTTAACTGAATTTTGGTCAGAACTGCATGTTTAACTGAATTGTGCTTTAACTGAATGTTTAACTGAATTTTGCTTCAGTGAACAAAAAAATATGCGCCTGCGGGGACTCGAACCCACGACCGTGCGCTTGTTTCACTATGTTACTACCACTGGGATAGGAAGAGATTACTGGTCTTCCACTCTATGCCAACCCTTTTAAATATATCAAACTAGTCAAGTATCAAGCACACACCTCACTGACAAGTGGGCCACTCGACCCACTCGCTGACAAGTGGGCCATTTTGCTGTTGTACCCAAGCTACCGAAAATATGCGCGCGGCCAAAAAATTTGCGCGTGCGGGGGCTCGAACCCACGACCTGGCGCTTATTTCACTGTGTTTCGACCACTAGGCTAGGAAGAGGCTGTTGTGTCACATGTTTTGCCCACCCTTTTCAATATATCAAACCAGTCACATAGCAAACACAGAACTCGCTGATAAGTGGACCCGCTCCCTCTCTTTTCCCCACTTCTCCTCACCACTCGACCCGTTCCTCCTCTCCATCGACGGCGCCGCCCACTGCCGCCGGCTCCTTCCTCTCCCACTGCCGGCCTCCCCACCGCTGCCGGCTCCTTCCTCTCCCACCGCTACCGACTCCTTCCTCTCCCACCACCGCCGACTCCTTCCTCTCTCTCCCAAGGTATGAATCCTTCCTCTCTCTCTCCCCTTCCTGGTTGGATTAGTTTTCTGCTACTGGTTAGATTAGGGTTCTTGCCTTCACCTAGATTGGATTAGATTAGATAGGGATTGGATTAGATTAGGGTTTGATTTGGTAGGGTTTGATTGGGACTGCATTAGATTATATTAGGGTTGGATTAGATTAGGGTTTGATTAGTGGGAATTGATTCAGTTAAGGATTATGCTGTCAAGTATGCTTTGTGCCTTTTGATATGAGTGGGAAGTATGCTGTCAAGGATTATTCAGTTAAGGGTTCTTGTCAAGTATTCAGTTAAGGAATTAGATAAGTACAGATGTATGAGACACTTGGTATGAGTTGTAGAATGTTTTGTTCCATTTGATATGCAGCAAGTATGAGCATTATCAGGCAGCGAGACACTAGTGTGTTCTAATTTGTTTTTCTTTTTGTAATGTTTTACCCGAGTGGCTAAGCACTGCTATGTAGGTGCACAAATACAATGTGATCATGCTAAGCACTGCTATGTTGGTGCTTACGTTCTGATGTGTACAAATACAATTCTATCTAGGTGTTTGCACTGCTAAGATTTTCTTGGTCTCTTGTTTTTTCTGTTTTGATGTTATATTCATAGAAGTTTGCATATGTGTCCATCATGTAATGTGATCATGCTACCTCAAAAGGTTGAGAAAGGCCAGTGTCAGAAATGATCATAATCTCTTGATGATGCATGAAGTATTTCCTGCTATAATTTTCTTCAGTCACACTGTTGTTTTGCTGTGCTTGATAAACCTGAGACTTCTTTCTATTGTAATATTGAAACTGTTGTTTTGCTGTACACTATTGGTCCATTTATAATAGATATGGTTTTGGTCACTTTATATTGCTGTGTTTTGGTCAATTTATAGTAGATTTTAGTGTTGTTAATGTTGGTGGTCACCTGATGATGTTGCTGTTGCTGTGTTAGTTTACTATGCTATTGATGTTGATGTGCTTGTTTATAGTAGGAGCAAATTGAGGCCATTGCCATTTATAGTAGTATTGCAAATTGAGGCCCTGGCAAACACATGTAGTAATTATTCTACTGTTTTGAAGTGCTTGTTTCCTATTTCTGTCCAGTCCTGTTGTTTAATTTACAATGCCGCTTTTCACAGAAGTGAGATGGCTGGCTTGGAAGGTTTCGAGTTCTTCGAGATCGTAATTGAGAAATCTTGCAGTAGGCAGGTATGTTTATCATCACTCATTTCTTTATCATCACTCTGCTGTCTAGTGCTTGATTGCCACAATTAACCACTGCTTGACCCTCACTGCAGAGGCTGCCTGACAAGTTTGCGAAGATGCTCGCCGGCTGTGAGCCCCACAAAGTGAAGCTGTGGGAGGCCGGTAGCGGGCTTCACAGGCTGTGGGACGTGTCGGTGGTGTTCGATGGTGAAGGCCACATGTACCTAGGGCCCGGCTAGGAGCATTTCGCCCGTGCCCATGAGCTACAGCTTGGGTACTTCCTTGTCTTCCGCTACGACGGCAACGCCATGTTCACCGTAAAGATGTTTGACAACACCATGTGCCGCATGTACTACCAGAACGACGACGATGCCAGTAAGCTCTCTGCCTCTCTTCTTCCTGTACTTTTGGCTTCCTCTACCAGCACGACGACAACACCATGTTCACACTTTGTTGCATTTGGCCAGGCAGTGGGAGCAGTAGCGGGGATGATGAGGAGCAGAGCGGGGATGACGAGGAGCAGAGTAGGCAAGAAGAGGAGCAGAGAAGGGATGACGACTTTGCTATGGTGGTGGCTGACGACGACCTTGCTATGGTGGTAGCTGACGACGACCCTGCTATGGTGGTGGCTGACGACGACCCTGCTATGGTGATGGCTGACGACGACCTCGCGATTGTGGTGCCTGACGCTGACCTCATGATGGTGGTGCCTGACGATGACCTCGCAATGGTAGTGGCACCGGCGATTCCACAGCTGGGCGACAGGACCATGCCAATTGTGGTAGAGGAGTACATCCGCGTTGGGATTCGCCACTCTGAGCGCATCAGGTTGATGAAGGAGAAGAAGGAGGAGTGAAGATGTTAAGAAAATGAAGTGGCAATGTTAAGCATGTTGGGTTTAAACTTGTTAGTGTAATCTGAACATGTCAATGTTAAGTATGTCAGGTTTAATTTTGTGCATGCTCATGGATGCTGTATGACAGTGTCATCTAAACATGTCAATTTCTTAAAAATGAATATTTAGTTTGGTAATTGATGGGAATTGGAATTTTTTATGCATGCTCATGGATGAAAGATAAAATTATGGTGTTTTATGCATGCTCATGTATGAAACAATATAAGTTTCATTTTTTGAATGCTAAAAACATGACTCAAACCCTAGCCACGGACGACCGCCGTGACGAAATCCGATGGTTTTTGAAAACATCGTAAAAAATTCAAAAACCGTTTTTCATTTTTTGAATGCTAAAGACATGTGTTTTTTCATGAAGCGGCTACAAGGTAGGCATTTCATCATAGAATCGACAACAGATTGACACGCCTCAAACCCTAGCCACGGACGGCCGCCACGACGAAATCAGCCGGTTTTTGAAAACACCGTAAAAAAATTCAAAAAAAATCAAAATAATGGGAGACCTCCGCGTCACATCATCAAATGTGGCCTACCAACTAGCAAAAATACTAAACTTGCAATACGGATGTTTTCTTGAAAAAGTGTTCTAAAAAACAACCTACCATGAAAGAAGATTCATGGCTTTCAAGCCAAACTAGCAATGATATGGCCGCATCCGATGAAAGTTTCTGATAATATGCCCAAATTTGGCGCATGCCTCCGTCTTGTGATGGCAAACAATGTTGCCAAAGCAAGGTTCCAACTTGTTTACCAAGAAAAACCATTTTTCATTTTTTGAATGCTAAAGGCATGCGTTTTTCGTGAAGCGGCTACAAGAAGCATCACCCAAACGGCGCAATTCCATGTCTATCTCAAAGTAGACCCTATTTTACGGACGGTCGCCAAAAAGCATGCATTTCCGACCCTCGGAGCTACTCCCGGCAATTTAGACCACCTTCGGCCGATTCAGCTGGAACCGGCTGGAATTTGAACTGCGGGTCCTCCATAGCTTGCCCGTAATTTTTTCCAAAAATGCTTTTTAGCTTCACAGGTAGGCATTTCATCACAGAATCGACAACAGATTGGCACGCCTCAAACCCTAGCCACGGACGGCCGCCGCGACGAAATGGGCCGGTTTTTGAAAACACCATAAAAAGAAAAATAGGAGACCTCCGCGTCACATCATCAAATGTGGCCTACCAACTAGAAAAATACTAAACTTGCAATACAGATGTTTTCTTGAAATGTTCTAAAAAAACGACCTACCATGAACGAAGATTCATGGCTTTCAAGCCAAACTAGCAATGATATGGCCGCATCCGATGAATAGTTTCTGATAATATGCCCAAATTTGGCGCATGCCTCCGTCTTGTGATGGCAAACAATGTTGCCAAAGCGAGGTTCAACTTGTTTACCAAGAAAAACCATTTTTCATTTTTTGAATGCTAAAGGCATGCGTTTTTCGTGAAGCGGCTACAAGGAGGGTCACCCCAAACAGCGCCATTCCATGTCTATCTCAAAGTAGACCCTATTTTACGGACGGTCGCCAAAAAGCATGCATTTCCGACCCTCGTAGCTACTCCCGGCAATTGAGACCACCTTCGGCCGATTCAGCTAGAACCGGCTGGAATTTGAACTGCGGGTCCTCCATAGCTTGCCCGTTATTTTTGCCAAAAATGCTTTTTAGCTTCACAGGTAGGCATTTCATCACAGAATCAACAACAGATTGGCACGCCTCAAAACCTAGCCACGGACGGCTGCCGCGACGAAATCGGCCGGTTTTTGAAAACAACAAAAAATTCAAAAACAATCAAAGAAATGGGAGACCTCCGCGTCACATCATCAAATGTGGCCTACCAACTAGCAAAAATACTAAACTTGCAATACGGATGTTTTCTTGAGCTACTCGGTATGATTTTAACCATGATTTCTACAAAGTTTACAAAAAAACCTATTTTTCTGCCTCAAAACCTCTAAAAACGGGTGAAAATTTTCCTCCCACCCCACCAAAATTTCCCTCCTAGCACCAAATTTTACCTCCCACCCCACAAAAATTTCCCACCGCTTCTCTCCCCCTACCATTCGGGACCCACCACCCCTCTCCCACTAAACACGCAGGATCCTCCCCTCCCACTCCCATCCCACTCCCCAAAATTTCCCCATTCCATTCCCCTCCCCGACGAACCCTAGCTTCTCCCCACTCCCTCCCCTGATCCGCGCCGCCCCGCCGCCCCACTCCCTCCCCTCCTCCGCGCTGCCCC
>NC_041393.1:656901521-656954047 GCF_002162155.2 Triticum dicoccoides
ATCCCCTCCCCTCGACGGCTACATCGCCCGCATCGACTACATCGACTACATCGACGACGATGGCGGCTACATCGACTACATCAACGACGATGGCGGCTACATCGACTACATCGACTACATCGACAACGACGACGGCTACATCGACTACATCGACAACGACGACGGCTACATCGACTACATCGACGACGGCGGCGGCTACATCGACGACGACCACTGCTGCATCATCAACAATATCCGCCCCTAGGTACTTCTCCATCTCCCCTCGATATTCGGTGGATCCATCTCCCTTCCTCTGCTGGATCCATCTCCCCTCTGGTTCGGTGGATCTTCTAGGGTTAGGATCTCCGTCTGGTTCATGGGGTTAGGGTTAGGGTTCATGGTGTCAGTGTTAGGTTTCATGGGGTTCGTGGGGATGATCTCCCTCTGGTTCATGGCTAGAACATGATGGGGTTAGGGTTCTTGTTGCACGCCCATCCTGATTGTTCAAGTAGAAGACTTCTTTTATGTTGTGCATGGGGTTTGTAGCAGTGTTCTTCTTTTATGATATGTGCATGAAGCTTGTGTTCTTCTTTCCAGTGAACAAGAGAATGCTGAGTACTTACTGTGGTATTGGAATTCCTGGTGTATTAAGGCAGTATGACTAGTTTTAATATATACCATATTGGTGCTAGATAATTTTTGGTGTTTTAATATAAAAGGTTGATTCTAATTGTCGAAATGTCTGAATTTGTGTTCTTCTAGTCTGTAGCCATGTTTGTTGTGTAGAGGCAACATAATCAATAGTTGTTTCATGCTTTACCAGTGGCAACATCTGGTTGTTTTGAAGGTCCTCATGATATACTCTTCTAAATTGCATGCATAAGCATGATTTCAAGGCCTACTATTATTGTTAACAATGCTTGCTTCTTTATTCATCAACTATTGGGCAATCAGTTGCTCTGAATGCATAAGCTTGCCTCCATTAGGGAAAACAATTGAGTAATTCATTTGCTTATAGATGATTGCAGGTACATGGATAAAATTGCAAGTTAAAACATAAAAGTAATTGTTGTAAATAGTTATTTTTGCTAATCCACATTACTGAAGTATAATTTGTGTGCACTGTATTTGTATCCAACTATATATAATTGTAATACATGTGAGTTTTGTTCTTGTCTCTGGTACCACAACCTTAATTCACTTAGCTTGATGTAGTTTGCTTCACATATATTACTGCTAATGCATTGCATCACATATATAGTTTGCTTCAATTCAGTTGCTTGCTAGCATACATATGGTTAGGGTTTGCATCAGCAGTACTACTAGCACTTTGCTTGCTTGTTGTGTACTTTAAATGAGGCACTGGGAATGTTTCTTGATGTACATTACTACCTCCTGCTTGATGTAGCGAAGATATTAAGAGATGCTTCATATCTTTCCAGTGTACATGCATGCTTGTTTAGTACACTTACATGTTTGCTTAATTAATAACACTAGATCACTGTATTGTTGATCCATCAAGTTTGTTTCACATGTATTACATGTATGTGCATGTTGGTCCAAATGCTTTCCTTTATTGATACAAGTGCATCATTTTACTTTATCCCTGTTGTATCTGATTGTTGTTTATTCTATTTTGCAAGCACCACCTCATGATCATCCATGGAAAGGATGACAAGGTCAAACGTGAGGCCAACCGTTGGTATGCAACTTTCTCCTTGTGGTTATACTATTATTTTCATAAAATATGTGTCTTAATATGCTAAGTGAAATGTATTGCCCCAATCTGAATAAGCTGGCTTAATTGTGCCTGTGAGCTGTTAGTCTTCCTTACCTGAATAACTAGGATTAAATGATAATAAAATTTCATAAGATATGTTTGGCTGTCTGTCCATGCATTCCAAACATTCACCTAATAGTTACGTTTCCTTTATCATGCAAAGAAGAGCCTCTCACCGAGTACGAGAAGGTTAGGGCTAGAAATATCATGAGGAACAATCGGCTGTTCCAGTCCCTTGACATCGGTGCAATAGCATCGATGCTTAGGAAAACAAATGATGTACGAGAAGGTAGAAGTGATGAGGTTCAAGAAGGTAGTGGAGTTATCAATGATGACCCAGAGTGCAATCCTAAGGAGGATGAAGTTATTGATGGAGAGGAAGTGGATGATGTTGTAGTGAGCAAGACTGTTAAGGTGCAAACTCTGTCTTGCTTGGAGGGCTGGGGTTTTTTTATGCTATGTTATTCCTTGTGCTCACTTATTTCTCTTGTGATCTAATGCTTTTTTCCGTGTTGTTTATACGAGGCACTGAAGGAATCTAGGACGAAGAGGCCTGGTGTTAAGAAGACAGTCAACAGGAAGAAGAAGAGCTCAGAAACATCTGCTGCAATGCCTCCAGGAAGGGTGATGGCCCAGCTCCAGGACAAAAAAAGAGGATCCTGGAACCTGATGAACCTGCCCTTGATAGAGTCACAAGGCAGAAAGCAAAGATGGCGACTGCGACGAACCATCAGGAAATTCTGCTGCGCATGGACTCTGAGACCTCGGTGCAAATGGGTGATGAGTTGTCGCCCATGGATGAAGGAACCACTCTCAGCATGGATGGAAGTGGCACTGTCTGCCTAGAAGAAGGAGGAACCATCTGCATTGATGAAGCAGGCACTGTCCACACAGACCTCAGCCCTGTTGCACCTTCTATTGACAGGAATGTTGTCATCAATGAAGAAGAACAGCAGCTTGTGCTTCAATCAGGCAAGTTGACCTTTGCAATGCTATCTTTTACTAGTGCATTTTCCAAATGGAATGATCATGTATGCTTTTTTCGATTCCTGCATTTGTCGATTACTATTCTAATTTATGAGTTCAATTTCATTTTCAGATGCAATGACTACCAAGACTAGACCTAGAAAGGGCAAAGGGCTAGAGAGGATCACCAAGTCGCTTGGTAGCAAGGTGCCTATCCAAATTGCCGAAGGTATGAAGCGTCCAGAGAAGCCTCTGCAGTCAGCAAAGCTTGCTTCTGAGTGTGGACTCGTTGCAAGAAACCATCTTCTGGTTCTTCCTCACTTCAAGCTATACAAAAAAAATGCTAGTCTATTGGAGAACTACATTGGGAAAGTTGTTGTAAGCTACTTGTTTCAAAGTTAATGTGATATCTATTTTCTGTTACACCTATGCATGATCACTAATATTGTTCCTACCTTGTTTTGTGTCTTGGTAGGCAAATTTTGAGATGAACACGGACTCGGAAACCATCAAGACCGCGTGCAAAGATATTCTACAGAAAAATTCAAAGAACAGATGCCATCAAATCAAGAAGAAGTATTTTTATACCGTAGCCGCAAATAAAGTCAGCATCAAGTCTCCGGTACCTGATCTGACGGATGGTGAATGGCAAGCTCTAGTGGAGATGTGGTCTACCCCAAGACACAAAGTTTGTCTCTGCTTTGTTTGATGCTTTATGTTCTACACATGATATGCTAGTGCTAGATCATGCTGATAGTATGCTTTTTTGTAGGAAACCTGTGTGTCGAACAAGATGAATCGAGAAAAAGTCATGTACAATCAGAGAACTGGTTCCAGGCACTACACAGTACACATTTTTGCCACTGTGAGAACTTTTCTCTAGAGACCTTACCGTTTGATCCTCGTTGGATAACATTTCTGATTCTTGCTGAATAACATTTTGATTTTTGTTGAAAAACATTTTAGAAAGAAGAGCATAAGGGTGAGGAGCTGTCTGCGATTGACTTGTTTAAGGCCACCCACAACAGCAAGAAGCACGGGTTTTCAGAGCCAGTCAAGACTGCTATAGTAAGTCACTCCATGCTTTGTCCATGCCCTGTTTGATTCATGCCAGCTTTGATGCCAGCTTTGTCCATGCCAGGTTTGATGCTTTGATGATTTGATGCTGTTTGATTCGGAGCCACTTCCATGCTTTGATGTTGTTTGATAGTTCCATGCTAGGCTTAATGAAAATATTAGATCAACTTAATGAAGATAGTTCCATGCTGTGTTCCATGCTTTGATGCTATTTGTTGCATTTTTTATGACATGATGAAATTTGATCTGAATGTTAGTCAGGAAGCCATCTTATATAGAACGACCATTCTAGGCTTAATGAAGCGATCATATTGTTCCAATTGCATGTCTCCAGGTCACTAGTCATCATCTTCTTGTATAGATTTTGTGTGCTGGTTTGGTTACTTCAAATAATCAATTTGTGTGCTGGTTTGGTTTCTCCACAAATGCCTATCATTTTCCTCCATATGCTAGCTTGAGATGGAAGAAATGAAGGACGCGCCAGTACCAGAAGGTGAAGAGTCAAAGTCTACTGTTCAAATTGTCGAAGAAGTGCTGTTGAAATCTGTCAAGCAAAGCACATTCCTCACGAATGTTGGGCTCCAGTCATCTAGGAACAACTCCCGCAAAGCAACTGCTGAAGTATTTGCTCATGTTTGTGACCTTGAGCAGAAGCTGCAGAGGTCCGAGCTTCTAGCTGACCTGGTGCAAGAAGAATTGGCGGCAATCAAGATGAAGGCGGAAGAATCTGAAGCTGCACGCGACAAGGAACTTGAGCTGCTACGCAAGAAGTCTCAAGAACAGGAAGAGAAGTTAGCCCACATGATGGCTCTCTTTGGAGCTAAGGCAGTTTGATGGCTGTGCTGCTAAGGTAGTTGCATTGCTGTCTAGTTTGATGGCTGTGCAGTTTCTCTTTGAGCATTTTGTTGCATTGCTACCTAGTTTGAACCTGTGAAGTTAAGGGTGTTGCATTTTGTGAACCTGTGAAGTTATGTGATCTTGTGAATCTGTGAAGTAATGGATCACTTGTGAAGTTGTGGAGCTATTGTTTATTTTCTGTGAAGTTATATGGATCATTTGTGCACCTGGGCTTGTGGATCACTTGTGCACCTGGGCCTTTCTGTTTATTGTTTATTTTATGTGAAGTTATGCAAAATGAGAACTTGGGCTCTAAAAAGGCCAAGGCCCAAACAAGAATTAGACCAAAAAGGCTTGGGCCTAAAAAAGGAAATGACTGTAAGAATTTTTTTTATAAAAGGCTGCATAGCAGAAAATAAAAAGGCCAAGGCCCAAATTCGAACTAGACCAAAAAGGCTGTGGCCCAAAACAATAGTGGACTATAAAACAAAATTCATCAGAAAAAGGCTCCATTCCCAGAAAATAAAAGGCCAAATTATTGGGCCAGGCCCATACACATAAGCAAAATAACGAGAGAAAAAAAATTAAACGGGCCGAATTATTGGGCTTGGCCCATGTAGACGGCTGAAATGGACTGGGCTGGTTCTATTTTACGACCTTTTCATTTGGTCGTAATGATGCCACATCAGCTTGCCACGGTGGATCTGACGTGGTGTGGTCGGATTGCTAGTGACCAAAATAATTGGTCGTAAAATCTATGACCTTTTTTTGGTCATAAACGTCTACGACCATTCTAGAAGAAAGGTCGCTATAGTCAGTTTACGACCCTCAGCTTTTGACCTTCTGTTTTTGGTCACAAAAAGGTCACAAATTGAAAATAGTGACCATTTAGTGACCAATAGTGGTGGTCACAAGTTGACATATTTCTTGTAGTTATAAAGGGAATAATAAATATGACAGAGAAAAAGTTCCAGAACCTAAAGTCTCATGACTGCCACGTGATTATGACGCAACTGCTTCCGGTTGCATTGAGGGGGCTTCTACCGGAAAATGTTTGATTAGCCATTGTGAAGCTGTGTGCATTCCTCAATGCAACCTCTCAGAGGGTAATCGATCCAGAAATTATACCAAGGTTACAGAATGATTTGGTGCAATGTCTTGTCAGTTTCGAGTTGGTGTTCCCACCATCCTTCTTCAACATCATGATGCACATCCTAGTTCACCTTTGCGAAGAGATTAATGTTTTGGGTCCTGTATTTCTACACAATATGTTCCCCTTTGAGAGGTTCATGGGAGTCTTGAAGAAATATGTTCATAACCGTGCTAGGCCAGAAGGAAGCATCTCGAAGGGTCATGAAAATGAGGAGGTCATTGAGTTTTGTATTGACTTTATTCCTGACCTTAAGGCGATTGTGTTCCTAAATCGCGACATAAGGGCAGATTGAATGGAAAAGGCACGCTAGGAGGGGATCAAATAATATGTATGGACAGGCATTCTCTCACTGAAGCACACTACACAGTTCTACAGAATTTCGCCTTGGTGGCTCCGTATATGGAGAAACACAAGAATTTTCTACACTCCAAACACCAGGAGCAGTCTGACGACTGGATTACAAGTGAACAAACGAGGACTTTTGCTTGTTGGTTGCAGACATGTGCCATGCATGATGGCGATATTGAACATGACCTGTACTTGCTGTCCCAGTTACCATCTTCGAATATAATGAGTTTCAAAGGGTACGAGATAAATGGGAATACATTTTACACGATCGCCCAAGATAAGAAGAGCACCAACCAAAATAGTGGTGTCCGCTTTGATGCAACAACCAACATGGGAAAGGAAACATATTATGGTTACATAGAGGACATATGGGAACTTAACTATGGAGGTGGTTTGAAGGTCCCTTTGTTTTGGTGCAAATGGGTCAATATGACACGAGGCGGGGTAACGGAAGACCGGCAGTACGGAATGACAACAGTGGATCTCAATAATCTTGCGTATGCAGACGAACCATTCGTCCTAGCCAATGATGTGGCGCAGGTTTTCTATGTGAAAGACATGTCTACTAGGCCGAGAAAAAGAAAAGATAAGAAAGCGAATGGATCATACGATGATCCAAAGCGCCACCTAGTTCTTTCAGGGAAAAGAAACATCGTGGGAGTGGATGACAAGACAGACATGTTAGAAGATTATGAAAAGTTTGATGAAATTGCTCCATCCGAGCATCCAGTTAAATGATGAAGATTGTCCATGGTTACGGCGCAAAGGGACACACGCGAAGAAGAAGTTTCACACTCAAAGATCCCACACTAGCATGTGATAGGCTTCACGGCCATCACTTTCTTCTGTAGTGACTTTCCAGACTTATATATCTGGAAAGTGCCGCTTCGAACAAAATGGAGGGAATCTTTGTAATAGTTAGGCTACTTATGTGTTTTGATATTTGAAACGCGAAGAAATTTTATGAGCAAAAACTGGATGCACTTCGTCTACAAATTAGTTCGTCCAATAATTCAAATTTAAACTATTCAAATTTGTAAACTACTCGCACTAACAGAAAGTTTGTAATTTTTTGTAACTATAGAAAAATTATTTAGAAATAAATAAATAAAAATAAATAAAGTAGAAAAGAAAAAAAAAACTAAATTTTTTGGTGAGACAAAAACTAAATAAAAAATTAAACTATTCAAATTTGAAAACTACTCGCACTAACAGAAAGTTTGTAAATTTTTGTACCTAAAGAAAAAATATTCAGAAATAAATAAAAGAAAATAAATAAAGTAGAAAAGAAAAAAAAACTAATTTTTTGTTGAGACAAAAACTAAATAAAAAAATTAAACTATTCAAATTTGAAAACTACTCGCACTAAGAGAAAGTTTATAATTTCTGTTCCTAAAGAAAAAATATTCAGAAATAAATAAATGAAAATAAATAAAGTAGAAAAGAAAAAAACTAAATTTTTGTTGAGACAAAAACTAAATAAAAAAGCCCACCCACTGGGCCACAGCTGCCTGCATACGACCAGCAACCCAACCTATAATTGGGCCAGGATGCAGGCCCGCAGGGCCCAGTAGGCTCACAGAGCTAGGAGGCAGAGTTAGGCCCAGAAGCCTGCTATAGAGAGGAGTTCGATACAGCAGCCGTGCCGGGGCTTTTAAACAGGTGCGGGGCGCCCTCGGCTAGCGAGGTGGGACTAATCTTGCCCGCACCGCACCTGCACCAGCGCACCCCCTTTAGTACCGGGTTGTGGCTACAACCGGTACTAAAGGGGGGGCCTTTAGTACTGATTGTAGCCAAAACCAGGTACTAAAGGGGTGTGCTTCCCGCCGCTTCGCCTGGTCAAAACAGACCTTTAGTACCGGTTAATGGCTCCAACCGGTACTAAAGGTAGGTTCTATATAAGAAAACACTTCAAAAAAATCGTCAGTTCTCCCTTTTCTTCTTCTCCCCTGCCCCATCGCCGCCGCCCCTCGTCGCCGCCCCCGTTGCCAACCCCGTCCCGCGTCGTCGCTGCCCCCGTCCCGTGTCGTCGCTGTCCCCATCGTCGCGGTCCCCGTCGTGCCGTCGCCCCGTCCAGCGCCATCGCCGTCCGGCCCCTCGCCTTGCTGTCGTCGTCGCCTCGGATAAACCTCGCCTAACCATCGCCGTCGCCTGGACCTCACCATCGCTGTCGCCTCGACATCGCCCGCGCGTGCTGTGAGTCCCTCCCCCGGCCTCTCCTCCCTCCAATCCACTGCGCCGCCGCCGGCGCCGGCTGCGTGCGCACACACACACACTCACTCACACTACACGTGCGCGCGCACAGACACAATTTTTCTATTTTTAGTTTTTAGTTTTTTCTGTTTTTCATACAAAGTTTTAGATGAATTAATTAATTAGATTAGATTAATGTCAAATAGTATATAGAAATGTTAGAACTGTTATAGAAATGTCAGAAATTTTAGAAATATTAGTTTTAGCTAGATGAGTTAGATTAATTTCAAATTGTTATAGAAATATTAGTTTTTAGTTTCTTATAGTTTTAGTTATATAAATTTAGAATTTGCATATAATAAATCACAATCCAATCATTTAAAAATGTTACTTTTGCGGCGTGTAGTATTTGTTCTCGACGATGCCCGGCCCGCATCCTCGCCATTGGCCCGTTCACGACAACGTCCTGCTTCAGAGGACTCATGTCCAGGACTGGGCTCCGACGGGCTGGCACTAGGAGGTGCTACCTTCAGGGGCTCACCGTTTGGTGAGGAACCCGGGTCCCGTCGTCGACCCTGAGCTCCTTTGGTGGCGTGCCTGTTGGCCACTTTCGGTGCGGAGGGAGACGGCCACGCCGGAGGTGGTGTGTCGCCGTGTCAGGGAGGAGGATGAGCACGTCCATCGCTACATGGCTGCTATGGACGCCAGGTTCTCCAATACCTGGCAGGGTCTTTGGGGAGATGACCGGAGCTATGATCCTGTGATGGTTCCTTCTCTTTGGGTGTCCACCGCTCGTGCCTCAGGAACCGCAAGTGGCCTAGTTATTCTATAGTATTCGATCTTTATTAGCTAGCTAGCTATTGATGTATTCGATATATAATATTCGAGACGATGTATTCTAGATTATATATCATTCGAGACGATGCATATTATGTACTATGATTCAGGATTTCCTCTTATTGATTGCATGCATGCATATTGTAATTTGATTCTAAATTGTTTTATATTTCTTCTGGATTTGTTAAATAAAAGCTATGGTGGACAATGCCGACAGAGAGGGAGAAGAGGCCCTGTTCGAGATCATACACTCCCCTCGCGTGCCAGATAATTGAAATGAAAAAGATGACGGCTCCCAATATCTGAACAATACCGGGGAGGGTGATAATATGATATTCGATCGCGATGACCGAATTGATGAAGTCATGGATTATGATGGCGAAGAAATTAATGTTAGAAATATGCCCTAGAGGCAATAATAAAATGGTTATTATTATATTTCCTTGTTCATGATAATTGTCTATTGTTCATGCTATAATTGTATTGATCGGAAACCGTAATACATTTGTGAATACATAGACCACACCATGTCCCTAGTGAGCCTCTAGTTGACTAGCTCGTTGATCAACATATGGTCATGGTTTCCTGACTATGGACATTGGATGTCATTGATAACGGGGTCACATCATTAGGAGAATGACGTGATGGACAAGACCCAATCCTAACCATAGCACAAGATCGTGTAATTCGTTTGCTAGAGCTTTTCTAATGTCAAGTATCATTTCCTTAGACCATGAGATTGTGTAACTCCCGGATACCGTAGGAGTGCTTCGGGTGTACCAAACGTCACAGCGTAACTGGGTGACTATAAAGGAGCTCTACAGGTATCTCCGAAAGTGTCTGTTGGATTGGCATGAATCGAGACTGGGATTTGTCACTCCGTGTGACGAAGAGGTATCTCTGGACCCACTTGGTAATGCATCATCATAATGAGCTCAATGTGACCAAGTGGTTGGTCACGGGATCATGCATTATGGAACGAGTAAAGTGACTTGCTGGTAACAAGATTGAACGAGGTATTGGGATACCGACGATCGAACCTCGGGCAAGTAACATACCGATTGACAAAGGGAATTGTATACGGGATTGATTGAATCTTCGATATCGTGGTTCATCCGATGAGATTATCATGGAGCATGTGGGAGCCAACATGGGTATCCAGATCCCGCTGTTGGTTATTGACCAGAGAGTTGTCTCGGACATGTCTACGTGTCTCCCAAACCCATAGGGTCTACAAACTTAAGGTTCGGTGACGCTAGAGTTGTAGAGATATTAGTATGCGGTTAACCGAAAGTTGTTCGGAGTTCCAGATGAGATCTCGGACGTCACGAGGAGTTTTGGAATGGTCCGGAGGTAAAGATTTATATATAGGAAGTCCAGTTTCGGCCACCGGGACAGTTTTGGGGGTCATCGGTATTGTACCGGGACCACCGGAAGGGTCCCGAGGGTCCACCGGGTGGGGCCACCTATCCTGGAGGGCCCCATGGGCTTAAGTGGCGTGGAAACCAGCCCCTGGTGGGCTGGTGCTGCCCACCAAAGGGCCCAAGGCGCCTAGGGTTGGAAACCCTAGGGGGCCGTTGCCCCCCGAGGGGGCATGCGCCCCCCTGGTTGGAAACCCTAACGGGGCCGTTGCCCCCCGAGGGGCCTCCCTCCCTCTAGATGGGATCTCCAAGGGGGCATGCGCCCTCCTAGCCCCTATATATAGTGGAGGGGAGGGAGAGCAGCCGCACCCTAAGTCCTAGCGCCTCCCTCTCCCTCCCGTGACACCTCTTCCTCCTACAGTAGCGCTTGGCGAAGCCTTGCTGGAATCCCGCTGCTTCCACCACCACGCCGTCGTGCTGCTGGATCTCCATCAACTTATCCTTCCCCCTTGCTGGATCAAGAAGGAGGAGACGTCTCCGCTCCGTACGTGTGTTGAACACGAAGGTGCCGTCCGTTCAGTGCTAGGATCATTGGTGATTTGGATCACGACGAGTACGACTCCATCAACCCCGTTCTGTTGAACGCTTCCACTCACGATCTACAAGGGTATGTAGATGCACTCCTCTCTCTCGTTGCTATATGACTCCATAGATTGATCTTGGTGATGCATAGAAAATTTTAAGTTTCTGCTACGATCCCCAACAGTGACATCATGAGCTAGGTCTATGTGCAGTTTCTATGCACGAGTAGAACTCAAGATTGTTGTGGGCGTTGATTTTGTCAATTTACTTGCCACTACTAGTGTTATCTTGTTTCGGCGGTATCGTGGGATGTAGCGGCCCGGACCGACCTTACACGTACACTTACGTGAGACAGGTTCCACTGATTGACATGCACTAGTTGCATAAGGTGGCTAGCGGGTTCTGTCTCTCCCACTTTAGTCGGATCGAATTTAATGAAAAGGGTCCTTATGAAGGGTAAATAGCAATTGGCATATCACGTTGTGGTTTTGGCGTAGGTAAGAAAGGTTCTTGCTAGAAACCTATAGCAGCCACGTAAAAAAACTTGCAACAACAATTAGAGGACGTCTAACTTGTTTTTGCAGCATGTGCCGTGTGATGTGATATGGCCCTGAAGGATGTGATGAATGACATATATGTGATGTATGAGATTGATCATGTTCTTGTAATAGGAATCATGACTTGCATGTCGATGAGTATGACAACCGGCAGGAGCCATAGGAGTTGTCTTTATTTATTGTGTCACCTGCGTGCCAATGAATAACGCCATGTAATTAATTTACTTTATTGCTAAACCGTTAGCCATAGTAGTAGAAGTAATAGTTGGCGAGACAACTTCATGAAGACACGATGATGGAGATCATGGTGTCATGCCGGTGACGATGATGATCATGGTGCCCCGAAGATGGAGATCAAAAGGAGCAAAATGATATTGGCCACATCATGTCACTATTTGATTGCATGTGATGTTTATCATGTTTTTGCATCTTATTTGCTTAGAACGATGGTAGCATAAATAAGATGATCCCTCATAATAATTTCCAGAAAGTGTTCCCCCTAACTGTGCGCCGTTGCGAAAGTTTGTTGTTTCGAAGCACTACGTGATGATCGGGTGTGATAGATTCTAATGTTCACATACAACGGGTGTAAGCCAGATTTACACATGCAAAAACACTAAGGTTGACTTGATGATCCTAGCATGTACAGACATGGCCTCGGAACACAAGAGACCGAAAGGTCGAACACGAGTCATATAGAAGATACGATCAACATGAAGATGTTCACCGATGATGACTAGTCTGTCTCATGTGATGATCGGACACGGCCTAGTTGACTCGGATCGTGTATCACTTAGATGACTAGAGGGATGTCTATCTGAGTGGGAGTTCATTAAATAATTTGATTAGATGAACTTAATTGTCATGAACTTAGTCTAAAATCTTTACAATATGTCTTGTAGATCAAATGGCCCACGCGAATGTTGTCCTCAACTACGACGCGTTCCTAGAGAAAACCAAGCTGAAAGACGATGGTAGCAACTATACGGACCGGGTCCGAAACTTGAGGATCATCCTCATAGCTGCCAAGAAAGCATATGTCCTTGAAGCACTGCTAGGTGAAGCACCACCCCTAGTGAACCAAGATGTTATGAACGCTTGGCAGTCGCGTGTTGATGATTACTCCCTGGTTCAGTGTGGCATGCTTTACAGCTTAGAATCGGGGCTCCAAAAGCATTTTGAGCAGCACAAAGCAAATGATATGTTCCAAGATTTGAGAATGGTTTTCCAAGCTAATGCCCGGGTTGAGAGATATGAAGTCTCCGACAAGTTCTACAGTTGTAAGATGGAGGAAAATAGTTCCGTCAGCGAGCACATACTCAAAATGTCTGGGTTGCACAACTTCTTGTCTCGGCCGGGAGTTAATCTCCCGGATGACGCAGTTGTTGACAGAATCCTTCAGTCGGTTCCACCGAGCTACAAGAGCTTTGTGATGAACTTCAATATGCAGGGGATGGAGAAAACCATTCCTGAAGTATATTCAATGCTGAAATCAGCGGAGGTGGGAATCAAAAAGGAACATCAAGTGTTGATGGTGAATAAAACCAATAAGTTCAAGAAGGGCAAGGGTAAAAAGGGTTTCAAGAAAGACGACAAGGGAGGTGCCGCGCCCGGCAAGCAAGCTGCCGGGAAGAAACCAAAGAATGGACCCAAGCCTGAGACTGAGTGTTTTTATTGCAAGGGAAGTGGTCACTGGAAGCGGAACTGCCCAAAGTACTTAGCAGACAAGAAGGCCGGCAACACCAAAGGTATATGTGATATACATGTAATTGATGTGTACCTTACCAGTACTCGTAGTAGCTCCTGGGTATTTGATACCGGTGCGGTTGCTCATATTTGTAACTCAAAACAGGAGCTGCAGAATAAGCGGAGACTGGCGAAGGACGAGGTGACGATGCGCGTCGGGAATGGTTCCAAGGTCGATGTGATCGCCGTCGGCATGCTACCTCTACATTTACCTACGGGATTAGTTTTAAACCTCAATAATTGTTATTTAGTGTCAGCTTTGAGCATGAACATTGTATCTGGATCTCGTTTCATACGAGAGGCTACTCATTTAAATACGAGAATAATGGTTGTTCTATTTATATGAGAGATATGTTTTATGGTCATGCCCCGCTGATCAATGGTTTATTCTTAATGAATCTCGAACGTGATGTTACACATATTCATAGTGTGAATACCAAAAGATGTAAGGTTGATAATGATAGTCCCACATACTTGTGGCACTGCTGCCTTGGTCACATTGGTGTCAAACGCATGAAGAAGCCCCATGCAGATAGACTTTTGGAGTCTCTTGATTACGAATCATTTGACACGTGCGAACCATGCCTCATGGACAAAATGGCCAAGACTCCGTTCTCCGGAACAATGGAGCGAGCAACCAACTTATTGGAAATCATACATACTGATGTGTGTGGTCCAATGAGCGTTGAGGCATGTGGTGGCTATCGTTATGTTCTCACCCTCACTGATGACTTGAGAAGATATGGGTATGTCTACTTAATGAAACACAAGTCTGAGACCTTTGAAAAGTTCAAGGAATTTCAGAGTGAGGTTGAAGATCAATGTGACGGAAAAATAAAGTTCTTACGATCACATCGTGGAGGGGAATATTTAAGTCACGAATTTGGCACACACTTAAGGAAATATGGGATCATTTCACAAGTCACGCCGCCTAGAACACCTCAGCGAAATGGTGTGTCCAAACATCGTAATCGCACTTTATTGGATATGGTGTGATCTATGATGTCTCTTACCGATCTACCACTCTCATTTTGGGGCTATGCTTTAGAGACTGCCGCATTCACTTTAAATAGGGCTCTGTCAAAATCCGTTGAGATGACACCGTATGAATTATGGTTTGGGAAGAAACCTAAGCTGTCGTTCCTAAAAGTTTGGGGATGCGATGCTTATGTCAAGAAACTTCAACCTGAAAAGCTCGAACCCAAGTCAGAAAAATGCGTCTTCATAGGATACCCTAAGGAAACCATTGGGTATACCTTCTACCTCAGATCCGAAGTCAAGATCTTTGTTGTCAAGAACGGGTCCTTTCTGGAGAAAGAGTTTCTCTCGAAGAAGTAAGTGGGAGGAAAGTAGAACTTGATGAGGTACTGCCTCTTGAAGCGGAAAGTAGCGCAGCTCAGGAAGATGTTTCTGTGGTGCCTGCACCAGCTAGAGAGGAGGTTAATGATGATGATAAAGGTACTTCAGATCAAGTTGCTACTGAACTTCATAGGTCCACGAGGACACGTTCCACACCAGAATGGTATGACAACCCTGTCCTGGAAATCATGTTGTTAGACAACGGTGAACCTTCGAACTATGAAGAAGCGATGGCGGGCCCAGATTCCAAAAAATGGCTTTAAGCCATGCAATCCGAGATAGGATTCATGTATGAAAACAAAGTTTGGACTTTGATAGACTTGCCCGATGATCGGCGAGCGATAGAAAATAAATGGATCTTTAAGAAGAAGACGGGCGCGCATGGTAATGTTACCATCTATAAACTCGACTTGTTGCTAAGGGTTATCGACAAGTTCAAGGGGTTGACAACGATGAGACCTTCTCACCCCTAGCGAAGCTTAAGTCCGTCTGAATCATGTTCGCAATTGCCGCATTATATGATTATGAGATATGGCAAATGGACGTCAAAACGACATTCCTTAATGGCTTTCTTAAGGAAGAATTGTATATGATGCAGCCGGAAGGTTTTCTCGATCTTAAGAATGCTAATAAGGTATGCAAGCTCCAGCGCTCCATCTATGGGTTGATGCAAGCATCTCGGAGTTGGAACATTCGCTTTGATGAAATGATCAAAGCGTTTGGGTTTATGCAGACTTATGGAGAAGTCTGCGTTTACAAGAAAGTGATTGGGAGCTCTATAGCATTTCTCATATTATATGTAGATGACATAATGTTGATGGGAAATGATATAGAACTCTTGGAGAGCATAAAGGCCTACTTGAATAAGTGTTTTTCAATGAAGGACCTTGGAGAAGCTGCTTACATATTAGGCATCAAGATCTATAGAGATTGGTCGAGACGCCTCATAGGTCTTTCACAAAGCACATAACTTGATAAGATATTGAAGAAGTTCAATATGGATCAGTCCAAGAAGGGGTTCTTGCCTGTATTGCAAGGTGTGAAATTGAGCTCAGCTCAAAGCCCGACCACAGCAGAAGATAGAGAAAAGATGAGTGTCATCCCCTATGCTTCAGCCATAGGGTCTATTATGTATGCCATGTTGTGTACCAGACCTGATGTAAACCTTGCCGTAAGTTTGGTAGGAAGGTACCAAAGTAATCCTGGCATGGAACACTGGACAGCGGTCAAGAATATCCTGAAGTACCTGAAAAGGACTAAGGATACATTTCTCGTTTATGGAGGTGACGAAGAGCTCGTCGTAAAGGGTTACGTAGATGCTAGCTTCGACACAGATCTGGATGACTCCAAGTCACAAACCGGATACATGTATATTTTGAATGGTGGGGCAGTAAGCTGGTGCAGTTGCAAGCAAAGCGTCGTGGCGGGATCTACATGTGAAGCGGAGTACATGGCAGCCTCGAAGGCAGCACGTGAAGCAATCTGGATAAAGGATTTCATTACCGACCTAGGAGTTATTCCCATTGCGTCGGGCCCGATGACTCTCTTCTGTGACAACACTGGAGCTATTTCCCTTTCCAAGGAGCCCAGGTTTCACAAGAAGACCAGACACATCAAACCTCGCTTCAACTCCATTCATGAAAAAGTTCAAGATGGAGACATAGATATTTGTAAAGTGCATACGGATCTGAATGTCGCAGATCCGTTAACTAAACCTCTTCCGCGAGCAAAACATGATCAACACCAGAACTCTATGGGTGTTCGATTCATCACAATGTAACTAGATTATTGACTCTAGTGCAAGTGGGAGACTGTTGGAAATATGCGCTAGAGGCAATAATAAAATGGTTTTTATTATATTTCCTTGTTCATGATAATTGTCTATTGTTCATGCCATAATCGTATTGATCGGAAACCGTAATACATGTGTGAATACATAGACCACACCATGTCCCTAGTGAGCCTCTAGTTGACTAGCTCGTTGATCAACAGATGGTCATGGTTTCCTGACTATGGACATTGGATGTCATTGATAACGGGATCACATCATTAGGAGAATGATGTGATGGACACGACCCAATCCTAAGCATAGCACAAGATCGTGTAGTTCCTTTGCTAGAGCTTTTCTAATGTCAAGTATCATTTCCTTAGACCATGAGATTGTGTAACTCCCGGATACCGTAGGAGTGCTTTGGGGTACCAAACGTCACAACGTAACTGGGTGACTATAAAGGTGCTCTATAGGTATCTTCGAAAGTGTCTGTTGGGTTGGCATGAATCGAGACTGGGATTTGTCACTCCGTGCAACGGAGATGTTGAAGGAAATATGCCCTAGAGGCAATAATAAAGTTATTATTTATTTCTTCATATCATGATAAATGTTTATTATTCATGCTATAATTGTATTAACCGGAAACATGATACATGTGTGAATACATAGACAAACTTAATGTCACTAGTATGCCTCTACTTGACTAGCTCATTAATCAACGATGGTGACGTTTCCTAAACCATACACATGTGTTGTCATTTGATTAACGGAATCATATCATTAGGAGAATGATGTGATTGACTTGACCCATTCCGTTAGCTTAGCACTTGATTGTTTAGTATGTTGCTATCTTCATGACTTATACAAGTTCCTATAACTATGAGATTATGCAACTCCCATTTGCCGGAGGAACACTTTGTGTGCTACCAAACGTCACAACGTAACTGGGTGATTATAAAGGAGCTCTACAGGTGCACCAAAGGTACATGTTGAGTTGGCGTATTTCGAGATTAGGTTTTGTCACTCCGATTGTTGGAGAGGTATCTCTAGGCCCTCTCAATAATGCACATCACTATAAGCCTTGCAAGCAATGTAGCTAATGAGTTAGTTAAGGAATGATGCATTACGTAACGAGTAAAGAGACTTGCCGGTAACGAGATTGAACTAGGTATTGGATACCGACGATCGAATCTCGGGCAAGTAACATACCGATGACAAATGGAACAACGTATATTGTTATGCGGTTGGACCGATAAAGATCTTCGTAGAATATGTAGGAGCCAATATGAGCATCCAGGTTCCGCTATTGGTTATTGACCGGAAACGTGTTTCAGTCATGTCTACATAGTTCTCGAACCCATAGGGTCCGCACGCTTAAGGTTTCGATGACAGTTATATTATGAGTTTATGAGTTTTGATGTACCGAAGTTTGTTCGGAGTGCCGGATGAGATTACGGACATGACGAGGAGTCTCGAAATGGTTGAGACATGAAGATCGATATATTGGAATCCTATGTTTAGATATCGGAAGTGTTCCGAGTGAAATGGGGATTTTACCAGAGTACCGGGAGGTTACCGAAACCCCCCGGGAGCTTAATGGGCCTTAGTGGGCCTAGGTGGAAGAGAGGAGAGGAGGCTAGGGCTAGTCCGCGCCCCCTCCCCCCTAGTCCGAATAGGACAAGGAGAGGGGGGCGGTGCCCCCCCTTTCCTTCCTCCCCCCCACCTCTTTCCCATCTCTCTCCTAGTCCAACATGGAAAAGGGGGGAGTCCTACTCCCGGTAGGAGTAGGACTCCTCCGGCGCGCCTCTCCCCTTGGCCGGCAGCACCCCCCCTTGCTCCTTTATGTACGGGGGCAGGGGGGCACCTCTAGGCACAACAATTTATCTCTTGATCTCTTAGCAGTGTGTGATGGCCCCCTCCACCATAGTCCTTGATAATATTGTAGCGGTGCTTAGGCGAAGCCCTGCGACGGTAGAACATCAAGATCGTCACCACGCCATCGTGCTGACGGAACTCTTCCCCGACATTCTGCTGGATCGGAGTCCGGGGATCGTCATCGAGCTGAACATGTGCTAGAACTCGGAGGTGCCGTAGTTTCGGTGCTTGATCGGTCGGCCCGTGAAGACGTACGACTACATCAACCGTGTTGTTCTAACGCTTCCGCTTTCGGTCTATGAGGGTACGTGGACAACACTCTCCCCTCTCGTTGCTATGCATCACCATGATCTTGCGTGTGCGTAGGAATTGTTTTGAAATTACTACGTTCCCCAACAGTGGTATCCGGGCCTGGCTTTATGCGTAGATGTCATATGCACGAGTAGAACACAAGTGAGTTGTGGGCGATATAAGTCATACTGCTTACCAGCATGTCATACTTTGGTTCAGTGGCATTGTGAGATGAAGGGACCCGGACCGACATTACGCGTATGCTTATGCAAGACTAGTTTCACCGCTACGAGCACTCGTTGCTAAAAGGTGACCGGCGGGTGTCTGTCTCTCTCACTTTAATTGAACCGAGTGTGGCTACGCCCGGTCCTTGCAAAGGTTAAAACAACATCAACTTGACAAACTATCGTTGTGGTTTTGATGCGTAGGTAAGAACGGCTCCCGCTAAGCCCGTAGCAGCCACGTAAAATTTGCAACAACAAAGTAGAGGACGTCTAACTTGTTTTTGCAGGGCATGCTGTGATGTGATATGGTCAAGACGTGATGCTATATTTTATTGTATGAGATGATCATGTTTTGTAACCGATTTATCGACAACTGGCAGGAGCCATATGGTTGTCGCTTTATTGTATGAAATGCAAACGCCCTGTAATTGCTTTACTTTATCACTAAGCGGTAGCGATAGTCGTAGAAGCAATAGATGGCGTAACGACAACGATGCTACGATGGAGATCAAGGTGTCACGCCGGTGACGATGGTGATCACGACGGTGCTTCGGAGATGGAGATCACAAGCACAAGATGATGATGGCCATATCATATCACTTATATTGATTGCATGTGATGTTTATCCTTTATGCATCTTATCTTGCTTTGATTGACGGTAGCATTTTAAGATGATCTCTCACTAAATTATCAAGAAGTGTTCTCCCTGAGTATGCACCGTTGCGAAAGTTCTTCGTGCTGAGACACCACGTGATGATCGGGTGTGATAGGCTCTACGATCAAATACAATAGGTGCAAAATAGTTGCACATGCGGAATACTCAGGTTAAACTTGACAAGCCTAGCATATACCGATATGGCATCAGAACACGGAGACCAAAAGGTCGAACGTGAATCATATAGTAGATATGATCAACATAGTGATGTTCACCATAGAAACTACTCCATCTCACGTGATGATCGGACATGGTTTAGTTGATTTGGATCACGTGATCACTTAGATGACTAGAGAGATGTCTGTGTAAGTGGGAGTTCTTAAGTAATATGATTAATTGAACTTAAATTTATCATGAACTTAGTACCCGATAGTATTTTGCTTGTCCATGTTTGTTGTAGATAAATGGCTCGTGATGTTGTTCCGTTGAATTTTAATGCGTTCCTTGAGAAAGCTAAGTTGAAAGATGATGGTAGCAATTACACGGACTGGGTCCATAACCTGAGGATTATCCTCATTACTGCACATAAGAATTACGTCCTGGAAGCACCGCTGGGTGCCAGGCCTACTGTAGATGCAACTGATGACGTTAAGAACGTTTGGCAGAGCGAAGCTGATGACTACTCGATAGTTCAGTGTGCCATGCTTTACGGCTTGGAACCGGGTCTTCAACGACATTTTGAACATCATGGAGCATATGAGATGTTTCAGGAGTTGAAGTTAATATTTCAAGCAAATGCCCGGATTGAGAGATATGAAGTCTCCAATAAGTTCTATAGTTGTAAGATGGAGGAGAATAGTTCTGTCAGTGAACATATACTCAAAATGTCTGGGTATAATAATCACTTGATTCAACTGGGAGTTAATCTTCTTGATGATAGTGTCATTGACAAAATTCGTCAATCACTGCCACCAAGCTACAAGAGCTTCGTGATGAACTATAATATGCAAGGGATGGACAAGACTATTCCCGAGCTCTTCCTAATGCTAAAAGCCGCGGAGGTAGAAATCAAGAAGGAGCATCAAGTGTTGATGGTCAATAAGACCACCAGTTTCAAGAAGAAGGGCAAAGGGAAGAAGAAGGGGAACTTCAAGAAGAATAGCAAGCAAGTTGTTGCTCAAGAGAAGAAACCCAAATCTGGACCTAAGCCTGAGACTGAGTGCTTCTACTGCAAGCAGACTGGACACTGGAAGCGGAACTGCCCCAAGTATTTGGCAGATAAGAAGGATGGCAAGGTGAACAAAGGTATATGTGATATACATGTTATTGATGTGTACCTTACTAATGTTCGCAGTAGCACCTGGGTATTTGATACTGGTTCTGTTGCTAATATTTGCAACAGAAACAGGGACTACGGATTAAGCAAAGATTGGCTAAGGACGACGTGACGATGCACATGGGAAATGGTTCCAAAGTCAATGTGATCGCGGTCGGCAATCTACCTCTACATCTACCATCGGGATTAGTTTTAGACCTAAATAATTGTTATTTGGTGCCAGCGTTAAGCATGAACATTATATCTGGATCTTGTTTGATGCGAGACGGATATTCATTTAAATCAGAGAATAATGGTTGTTCTATTCATATTAGCAATATCTTTTATGGTCATGCACCCTTGAAGAGTGATCTATTTTTATTAAATCTCGATAGTAGTGATACACATATTCATAATGTTGAAGCCAAAAGATGCAGAGTTGATAATGATAGTGCAACTTATTTGTGGCACTGCCGCTTGGGTCATATCGGTGTAAAGCGCATAAAGAAACTCCATACTGATGGACTTCTGGAATTACTTGATTATGAATCACTTGGTACTTGTGAACCGTGCCTCATGGGCAAGACGACTAAAACGCCGTTCTCCGGAACTATGGAGCGAGCAAATGATTTGTTAGAAATCATGCATACTGATGTATGTGGTCCAATGAATATTGAGGCTCGCGGCGGGTATCGTTATTTTCTCACCTTCATAGATGATTTGAGCAGACATGGGTATATCTACTTTATGAAACACAAGTCTGAAACATTTGAAAAGTTCAAAGAATTTCAGAGTGAAGTGGAAAATCATCGTAACAAGAAAATAAAATTTCTACGATCTGATCGTGGAGGAGAATATTTGAGTTACGAGTTTGGTTTACATTTGAAGCAATGTGGAATAGTTTCGCAACTCACGCCACCCGGAACACCACAACGAAATGGTGTGTCCGAAGTCGTAATCGTACTTTACTAGATGTGGTGCGATCTATGATGTCTCTTACTGATTTACCGCTATCATTTTGGGGTTATTCTTTAGAGATGGCCGCATTCACGTTAAATAGGGCACCATCAAAATCTGTTGAGACGACGCCTTATGAACTATGGTTTGGCAAGAAACCAAAGTTTGGCAAGAAACCAAAGTTGTCGTTTCTTAAACTTTGGGGCTGCGATGCTTATGTGAAGAAACTTCAGCCAGACAAGCTCGAACCCAAATCGGAGAAATGTGTCTTCGTAGGATACCCAAAAGAGACTATTGGGTACACCTTCTATCACTGATCTGAGGGAAAGATTTTTGTTGCTAAATTCGGATCCTTTCTAGAGAAGGAGTTTCTCTCGAAATAAGTGAGTGGGAGGAAAGTAGAACTTGATGAGGTAACTGTACCTGCTCCCTTATTGGAAGGTAGTTCATCACAAGAACCGGTTCCTGTGACAACTACACCAATCAGTGAGGAAGCTAATGATATTGATCATGAAACTTCAGATTAAGTTACTACCGAACCTCATACATCTACCAGAGTAAGATCCGCACGAAAGTGGTACGGTAATCCTATTCTGGAAGTCATGTTACTTGACCATGGCGAACCTACGAACTATGAGGAAGCGATGATGAGTCCAGATTCCGCAAAATGGCTTGAGGCCATGAAATATGAGATGGGATCCATGTATGAGAACAAAGTATGGACTTTGGTTGACTTGCCCGATGATCGGCAAGCCATCAAGAATAAATGGATCTTGAAGAAGAAGACTGATGCTGATGGTAATGTAACTGTGTACAAAGCTCGACTTGTTGCGAAAGGTTTTCGACAAGTTCAAGGGGTTGACTACGATGAGACTTTCTCACCCATAGTGATGCTTAAGTCTGTCTGAATCATGTTAGCAATTGCCGCATTTTATGGTTATTAAATTTGGCAAATGGATGTCAAAACTGCATTCCTTAATGGATTTCTGGAAGAAGAGTTGTATATGATGCATCTAGAAGGTTTTATCGATCCAAAAGGTGCTAACAAAGTGTGCAAGCTCCAGCGATCCATTTATGGACTGGTGCAAGCATCTCGGAGTTGGAATAAACGCTTTGATAGTGTGATCAAAGCATATGGTTTTATACAGACTTTTGGAGAAGCCTGTCTTTACAAGAAAGTGAGTGGGAGCTCTGTAGCATTTCTAATATTATATGTACATGGCATATTGTTAATTGGAAATGATATAGAATTTCTGGATAGCATAAAGGGATACTTGAATAAAAGTTTTTCGATGAAAGACCTCGGTGAAGCTGCTTACATATTGGGCATCAAGATCTATAGAGATAGATCAAGACGCTTAATTGGACTTTCACAAAGCACATACCTTGATAAAGTTTTGAAAAACTTCAAAACGGATCAGGCAAAGAAAGGGTTCTTGCCTGTATTACAAGGTGTGAAGTTGAGTCAGACTCAATGCCCGACCATAGCAGAAGATAGAGAAGAAATGAAAGATGTTCCCTATGCTTCAGCCATAGGCTCTATCATGTATGCAATGTTGTGTACCAGACCTGATGTATGCTTAGCAATAAGTTTAGCAGGGAGGTACCAAAGTAATCCAGGAGTGGATCACTGGACAGCGGTCAAGAATATCCTGAAATACCTGAAAAGGACTAAGGATATGTTTTCGTTTATGGAGGTGACAAAGAGCTAGTCATAAATGGTTACGTCGATGCAAGCTTTGACACTGATCCAGACGATTGTAA
Source organism: Triticum dicoccoides (assembly GCF_002162155.2). NCBI lineage: Eukaryota > Viridiplantae > Streptophyta > Magnoliopsida > Poales > Poaceae > Triticum > Triticum dicoccoides. Next base: position 656,925,149 of record NC_041393.1, read on the forward strand.
ATCGCAAACCGGATACGTGTTTATATTGAACGGTGGAGCTGTTAGTTGGTGCTGTTCTAAACAAAGTGTCGTTTGCGGGATCTACATGAGAATCGGAGTACATAGCTACTTCGGAAGCAGCAAATGAAGGAGTCTGGATGAAAGAGTTCATTTCCGATCTAGGTGTCATACCTAGAGCATCGGGACCAATGAAGATCTTCTGTGACAATACTGGTGCAATTGCCTTGGCAAAGGAATCCAGATTTCACAAGAGGACCAAGCACATCAAGAGATGATTCAATTCCATCTGGGACCAAGTCCAGGTGGGAGGCATAAGATTTGCAAGATACATACGGATCTGAATGTTGCAGACCCGTTGACTAAGCCTCTTCCACGAGCAAAACACGATCAGCACCAAGACTCCATGGGTGTTAGAATCACTACTGTATAATCTAGATTATTGACTCTAGTGCAAGTGGGAGACTGAAGGAAATATTCCCTAGAGGCAATAATAAAGTTATTATTTATTTCCTCATATCATGATAAATGTTTATTATTCATGCTATAATTGTATTAACCGGAAACATGATACATGTGTGAATACATAGACAAACTTAATGTCACTAGTATGCCTCTACTTGACTAGCTCATTAATCGAAGATGGTTATGTTTCCTAAACCATAGACATGTGTTGTCATTTGATTAACGGGATCACATTATTAGGAGAATGATGTGATTGACTTGACCCATTCCGTTAGCTTAGCACTTGATCGTTTAGTATGTTGCTATCTTCATGACTTATACAAGTTCCTATAACCATGAGATTATGCAACTCCTGTTTGCCGGAGGAACACTTTGTGTGCTACCAAACGTCACAACGTAACTGGGTGATTATAAAGGAGCTCTATAGGTGTCACCAAAGGTACATGTTGAGTTCGCATATTTCAAGATTAGGTTTTGTCACTCCGATTGTCGGAGAGGTATCTCTGGGCCCTCTCGGTAATGCACATCACTATAAGACTTGCAAGCAATGTAGCTAATGAGTTACAGAATGATGCATTACGTAACGAGTAAAGAGACTTGCCGGTAACAAGATTGAACTAGGTATTGGATACCGACGATCGAATCTCGGGCAAGTAACATACCGATGACAAATAGAACAACGTATGTTGTTATGCAGTTTGACCGATAAAGATCTTCGTAGAATATGTAGGAGCCAATATGAGCATCCAGGTTCCGCTATTGGTTGTTGACCGGAAACGTGTTTCAGTCATGTCTACATAGTTCTCGAACCCGTAGGCTCCACACGCTTAAGGTTTCGATGACAGTTATATTATGAGTTTATGAGTTTTGATGTACCGAAGTTTGTCTGGAGTCCCGGATGAGATTACGGACATGACGAGGAGTCTCGAAATGGTCGAGACATGAATATTGATATATTGGAAGCCTATGTTTGGATATCGGAAGTGTTCCGAGTGAAATCGGGATTTTACCGGAGTACCGGGAGGTTACCGGAACCCCCTGGGGGCTTAATGGGCCTTAGTCGGCCTAGGTGGAAGAGAGGAGAGGAGGCTAGGGCTGGGGCGCGCGCCCCTCCCCCTAGTCTGAATAGGACAAGGAGAGGGGGGCGGCGCCCCCCCTTTCCTTCCTCCCCTCCACCTCTTTCCCCTCTCTCTCCTAGTCCAACATGGAAAGGGGGGGAGTCCTACTCCCGGTAGGAGTAGGACTCCTCCAGCGCGCCTCTCCCCTTGGCCGGCCGCACCCCCCCTTGCTCCTTTATATATGGGGGTAAGGGGGCACCTCTAGGCACAACAATTGATCTCTTGATCTCTTAGCCGTGTGCGGTGCCCCCCTCCACCATAGTCCTCGATAATATTGTAGCGGTGCTTAGGTGAAGCCCTGCGACGGTAGAACATCAAGATCGTCACCACGCCGTCGTGCTGACGGAACTCTTCCCCAACATTCTGCTGGATCGGAGTCCGGGGATCGTCATCGAGCTGAACGTGTGCTAGAACTCGAAGGTCCCGTAGTTTCGGTGCTTGATCGGTCGGGCCGTGAAGACGTACGACTACATCAACCGCGTTGTTCTAACGCTTCCGCTTTCAGTCTATGAGGGTACGTGGATAGCACTCTCGCCTCTCGTTGCTATGCATCACCATGATCTTGCATGTGCGTAGGAATGTTTTTGAAATTACTATGTTCCCCAACAGATGTATCTCTGGGCCCACTCGGTAATGCATCATCCTAATGAGCTCAATGTGACCAAGTGGTTGGTCACGGGATCATGCATTATGGAACGAGTAAACACTACTAGGGAAAACCTTATACAGAGAATCTTAGCAGCAGCGTGGTTTAAAAACAAACGATACTGCTAATTAGCAGTAGCGAGCTTGAGGAAACCGCGCTACTAATAACCCGATAGTAGTAGCGCGGGTTTTTACCCCTCGCTACTACAAAGTGATTTCCACCGTGCCTCCCGGGACCAGTCGTAGTAGTAGCGCGGGTTATAAACCTACGCTACTACTAAGTCGATAGTAGTAGCGCTGGTTATAAACTCCATGCTACCACCTGCATCTGCTCCCACCGCACCAACCACACCACCGTCCACCCGCCCACATTTATCAAAAAAAGTTCCACCCAAACCTCGATCCAAACCCCCTCCACCGTCGGCCTTCTTCCACCTCCTCTCCTCTCCCAATCCACGAGTGTGTGTAGCCCCGAGCGCTGCAGCCGGCCGGCAAGGCCTCGGCACGACCGGTGCCACTGCCACCCTCACCCCTCCCCTCACTAGAAGACGACGAGAAGAGAATAGGTCAGGCGGTAGCTCTCAATCCGAGATCCGCCAAGGGCTTGGACCTGGAGATCCACATCCATGGCTGACGGCTAGGACCTGGAGCTCCACCTCCATGGCGCTGGCGCATCTCCCCAATCGCGAGCTCGCGCGCCTGGACAGGACCTCCATCTGTCCATCTTCTTCCGCTCCATTCGGCCGACGACTCCATGGCCACCAAGGTTCTCTCTCGATCTACCTCCCTTTCCCTTTCCTTTTTTCCTCCCCTTCCCTCCCTCATGCGCAGCCAACTTTGGTTTGCACAGACGTAGACGCACACACACAGTAGTGTTGCTGACTTGTTGCGTGAGGCAGCAGGCGAGGTTAGGTGAGGCAGGAGAGGACTACCCCAAGAGCCTACAAGCCCTCCTTCCTCCACAACAATGAACAGATCCAACGGCCGTACCCACCTTCTTCCGATCCCCAATCTAATTTCTCTTCCTCTCTTGCAAAGGAAGGACAAATTTGATACTGTACCTGTCACTGTTGAGTCTCACAATCCCATATCAATTCATCTTCTCATCTATCTCAGTGGTGAATTACTACTATTATTATTATACATGTCGTCCTGTAGGTAAATTTGACCTTAATTTTGGCCCAATGTATGTACTGTAGATCTGAAAGTCTGCTTCTCTAATTCTTCTTATTTAAATGAGGCCAACTTTGTTCAAAGCAGAGTTGAGTTTAATGAATCATTAGGTTCGCTGGGATTCCACCTATTTGTGGTGTCCTTCCTCTAGCTGCTGACTATTATTGGGAATTATTACTAGTTCATGAACTATTATTGAATGAATCATTAAGTAGTATGTGTGTGTATGACAGGCCTGTTGTTGTGTTCATGTGAATATCATCATACTGTCGTGTGGTAATTTTGTAGCGGATCAATGTGTTGGATGATGGGTCAATCTCTATATATCTGCTATTGAATGGCTGCCCTGTGAATGGTTCTACGCTCTGTGATGAACAGATCATTGCGTGGCATGGCTTGTCGGCCTGTTCATGTAATGAGCTGTTGCTTGCCATAGCATATAGATCACTTATAAATGAAAATGGCAGATTTAACTCAGTTCAGTCCATTTTAATTCAGTTCATGCAATGTGTTTATTTTATCTTAATTCGGCATAGCATATAGAGGTTTATGTCTGGCCTATTCATGTAATGTGTTTATTTTAACTCAGTTCAGTCCTTTTTATTTTTTGCAGATAATGAATTGTAAACAATTTTGAGTTGCCCACAAGAGAAATAGAGGTTTGGAGTGACAATTGAAGCCGACACAAACTGAAACTACCACAGGTTGCATGTGAAAATCTACCTTATGCATATATTCATTTATTTTTTAAGTTACTATTAAGAAAAACTTGAATATGAAAAAATCCACCTTCATTTTAATATTCTGCACAATATTGGATCATAGTTGACTTGTCATTTTATAGTTGTTTGCTTCGTGCTATTTCAATTACATATTGTAGTAAACTGAAAGATGCTCTTGTCTGGTCCTTGAATAAAATTCCACTAGGCCTATGCGCCGTTGGACGGGGGTCATCCTCCTGTTCTAAAAAAATGCGCAGTTGGACTAGGTTTCCTTTTGTTCAGTTAGAATCTTGATGTTTTGTTTCCCCTATAAGTTAGCTAACTTCCCTTTTCTTGATGAAATTCTCAGGAGTGATGGTTTATTCATATGTAGTTCTATCAAAGATATGTTCAATGTTCATGCAGAGCCATGGACCATTCTAGTCTCTATGACCCCGGCGACGGAGGCTGCCAGGACGGAGCCGATGGCTCCGGCCAGCGAAGGGAAGGCATATGGCGAGTGGGTCAATGTATTTGGGTGAGGAAACCATGATGCTCTTCTTTACTTGTTTTTTGAGGAAGCTATAGCCTCCCGCATGCGCATGGTAGATTCAGTTGTGCAAGTGGGTAGTATCTTGATTTCCACTGGACATGTTGCCAAGGAGCTAAAAACAATTGATGCTTTGCATAGGTTCATGGCCCTGCCATGTGCTTGCTCATGTCTATGTCCATGAGCAACATCAAAATCAATCATTTAGTAGCATATCGTCTTAGACCTTAGTAATTGCCCTAGCAACTGGATATATCGGACTCTATAGTGCTAGTGCACTTTTATTTTTGTTAAATTTGTACACCCTGCCTGAGGAAACAGTAGCCGTCACTTAGCTTTTTGTTGGTGCCTTATATAGGATGCACTTCCTCTATTACCGGACGACATCCACTAGGTTGATGATCCTAAACAGCCTGGGAGAGTGAATGCTTCAATGCTCATCACATACGTGTATGTAGAGTCTGGACTAGTTCATAATATGTTTTCAACATTTGTACTACTAGATAAGTAGTAATTCTGAACAACTTTGTGGCTTGCAAAAACCAGATTGCAAGTAATTCTTAACATCTTTGTAGCTTGCAAGAACATACTTGAAATCAGTTGACACATGACCCCCGCGACAGAAGGCACTGATTAATGCTAATGATTTAGTAACTACAAATTTCTGTATTTTTCTTTGCCTTGTCCCGCCCAGCAATGTATTGTATTTGTCTTCCAAGACTGAACTTGGTGCCAAACATTGCGGCGCGAAGTAAACACATCACCCTGCCTGATGTGGTACTATATATAGTGAATAACCTAACAAGAAATCTGCTAACACACAAAGTAATTTAGTTCACATATGCATTTCTGTGTTTCTTTTGGACTTTATGTTTTTCTATGCATTTGCGAAATCTATATATTTAGTTTGAATAAGAAGTGAGGAATTAAGCATATATATTCGGCATGAGCCCCTTTAAATTGCTAGATGATAAGGAATGTTAACTTAATCGGTCTTGTGAATTATAATATACTATTTAGTTTAACTGATGAAATTTGCGTACTAACTAGTTTTCACTTTCCCGACGTGGGCGCAGGGGTGATCGACGGTGACTAGCGTGGCCCGGTGGGCGTTGTGCTCTTCAACCACTTGGAGGCGGACTCTGCTGTGAAGCACGGTGGCCACGTCGAACAGATGAACGTCCAGGTGATTTTGACACCGGAGTTCTTCGAGGTGGAGGTCCTCGACGCCATCGTCCGGGGGAAGGAGGATTTGGGTACATTGGCATCTGAACTCCAAGCCTTGGTAGATATATATAGAGAAGTGATTTTTTTAGGTTGGTGGTGGACCACTAGGGGAGGTACTTCGATGATGGTTGTGTGTCTGATGTTAAATGGAATCCTGAGATGGTTCCGTGACGTTGGTTTGCTTTGCAATGGACGTAATACCATTCATGAATACCACATTTAACTTTTATTTTTTTAATTCCTAAATTGTTAGTAGTAGCGTGGGTTAAAAGTGAGCGCTACTAGTAGTTAGGTTACTAGTTAGGTTAGTAGTAGCATGGGTGTTAGCTTAGTAGTAGCGCGGGTGCACCCGCGCTACTACTAATCATTTAGTAGTAGCGCGGGTTTAGCCCACGCTACTAGTAACAGTTAGCTGTAGCGCCTTATTGGTACCGCGGCTGTCCGCGCTGCTGATAGCCTAAAAACCCGCGCTGCTGCTAGCCTTTTCCCTAGTAGGGAAAGTGACTTGCCAGTAACGAGATTGAACGAGGTATTGTGATACCGACGATCGAATCTCGGGCAAGTAACATACCGATTGATAAAGGGAATTGTATACGGGATTTATTGAATCCTCGACATCGTGGTTCATCCGATGAGATTATCGTGGAGCATGTGGGAGCCAACATGGGTATCCATATCCCGCTGTTGGTTATTGACTAGAGAGTTGTCTCGGTCATGTCTACGTGTCTCCCGAACCTGTAGGGTCTACACACTTAAGGTTCGGTGACGCTAGAGTTGTAGAGATATTAGTATGCGGTTCACCAAAAGTTGTTCGGAGTCCCGTATGAGATCCTGGATGTCACGAGGAGTTCCAGAATGGTACAGAGGTAAAGATTTATATATAGGAAGTCCAGTTTCAGCCACCGAGAGAGTTTCGGGGGTCACCGGTATTGTACCGGGACCACCGGAAGGGTCCCGGGGGTCCACCAGGTGGGGCCACCTATCCCGGAGGGCCCCATGGGATGAAGTGGCGTGGGAACCAGCCCCTGGTGGGCTGGTGCGCCCCACCCAAGGGCCCAAGGCACCTAGGGTTGGAAACCCTAGGGGTCGTTGCCCCCCGATGGGGCATGCGCCCCCCTGGTTGGAAACCCTAAGTGGGCCGTTGCCCCCCGAGGGGCCGCCGCCCCCCCCCTCTAGATGGGATCTCCAAGGGGGCAGGCACCCCCCTAGCCCCTATATATAGTGTATGGGAGGGAGGGCAGCCGCACCCTTTGAACTATTGATTTATGTAATTGGAAGTAACAATTTAGGTTTACAAAGAAACCTAGAAATTGATCACTGATCCAATTTGACTACCTCTATGGGATAGACCTCAACAAAAAATTGTTGAGTAACGGTAGCAAGTGATTGAGTTCAGTAGTTCCTCATAGAAAATTATTGGCTCTAGAGATATGGTAATATGGAGAAGACAAAATTGTTTGAAGCACGCACAGAACCGGAAGCGCCCCTTGTTTCGAAGAAAGCCCTGGCGCCTCCCTGTCCCTCCCGTGACACCTCTTCCTCCTCCAGTAGCACTTGGCGAAGCCATGCTGGAATGCCGCTGCTTCCACCACCATGCCGTCTTGCTGCTAGATCTCCATCAACTTCTCCTTCCCCCTTGCTGGATCAAGAAGGAGGAGACGTCTTCGCTCCGTACGTGTGTTGAACACAGAGGTGTCGTCCGTTTGGCGCTAGGATCATCGGTGATTTGGATCACGACGAGTACGACACCATCAACCCCATTCTCTTGAACGCTTCCGCTCGTGATCTACAAGGGTATGTAGATGCACTCCTCTCTCTCTCATTGCTAGATGACTCCATAGATTGATCTTGGTGATGCGTAGAAAATTTTAAATTTCTGCTACGGTCCCCAACAATTAATGATTATGATGGCGAAGAAATTAATGATTATGATGGCAAAGAAAATCTTGATCTTGATAAAAAAGAGATTGGTGAGGTATATTTATATAAGCAGGCATCTGGTGATCATCACATGTTTTAAATGATTTGAAGATATATTAATGAATCAATCTTTCTTCTTTTCGGGCCTCCGGATCGAGCAAATCTTCTACAGGAAGAGTGCGAGGCCCGGGAAAAAAGTTGAAGCAGGGCGTAAAGTACAACATCGATGCCGTCAAAACTAATGGCGAACCAATAGCACCTAAGAACATTGCGAACAAGTTCGTTCGTCAGTGCGGAGTTCTTGTGAAGGACAAACTCCCAATCTCCCTTCAAGAATGGAAAGAGCCATCAAAGCCCCGTCCAGATCTTACTTTTGTCGATGACAGAGCAAAAAAAGCACTTTGGGAAGATCTCATGGAACATTTCACCCTACCAGATCATTTCACAACTGCAGATGTGGAGAAAGTCAAGGACGCTGCTCTTAGAATGATGGCAATTGCATTCAACAACCACAAGAAAACCGTATGGAGTAACTACGTCAAAGCAGGAAAGAAGACTCCAGAATTCAGGGAAACACTGGAGAACGAAAGAGAACACTGGGACGATTTCGTGAAATTTAAGGAATCAGAATTATCTAAGGAACAATCCAGAAAAAACAAGGCCAATACCTAAGTGGGATAAGTCTGAACAAGAGATGCTGGCCGCACAGGTCACTCCAGTTACATTGAGCTGGCCCCCCAGGTGCAGAAGTTGGTTCTATGCGCATGGGGGGCGTTGGACCCGAACACAGGCGAGGTTTTGAAGAAGGCATGTCTTAAAAGAGCCGATGATAAGTTAGTTGAAGCAATAGAAGAAGCTCGAAAGGGGGTGTTCATGCCCAACAAAGAGAACGACGAGCTTACGCGCACCCTGGGAAATCCTGAACACCCAGGAAGAACACGAGGCAAGGGCGTTGTTCCGTGGTATGAGGGCTTTTCTGAGTGGAACGCCGACTACAGAAGTCGTGCGAGAATGAAGATGGAGGAGGAGAAGAAGAAGAAGCTAGAGGATGTTGGGGAACGTAGCAGAAATTCAAAATTTTCTATGCATCACCAAGATCAGTCTATGGAGATTCTAGCAACAAGAGAGGGAGAGGATGAGCATCTTCATACCCTTGAAGATCGCTAAGCGGAAGCGTTACAAGAACGTGGTTTTAAGGAGTCATCCTCGTAGCGATTCAGATCGCGGTTGATTCCGATCTAAGCACCGAACAATGGCGCCTCCGTGTTCAACAGACGTACAAACCGGTGACGTCTCCCATGCCTTGATCCAGAAAGGAGAGAAGGAGAGGTTGGGGAAGACAACTCCAGCAGCAGCACGACGGTGTGGTGGTGTTGGAGCAGCGTGGTACTCCGGCAGGGCGTCGCCAAGCACCATAGAACAAGGAGGAGGTGTTAGAGGAGGGAGGGGCTGCGCCAGGGAAGGGGTAATGCAGCCCTCCCACCCGCCTCTATTTATAGGGTGAAGGGGAGAGGGGGCCGACACCTCTAGATCCCATCTAGAGGGGGGGCGGCGGCCAGGAGGGGTGGCTTGCCCCCCACGCAAGGTGGAGGCGCCCCCCTCCCCTAGGGTTTCCAACCCTAGGAGCCTTGGGCCCTTGGGGAGGGGCGAACCAGCCCACTAGGGGCTGGTTCCCTCCCATATTGATCCCGTTATGTCCCCCGGGGCAGATGGCCCCACCCGGTGGACCTCTGGACACCTTTCGGTGGTCCCGGTACAATACTGGTAACCCCCAAAACCATTCCGGTGACTGAAACTGGACTTTCCATATATAAATCTTCACCTCTGGACCATTTTGGAACTCCTCGTGACGTCCATGATCTCATCCGGGACTCCGAATAACCTTCGATAACCACGTACAAACTTTCCCTATAACCCTAGCGTCATCGAACCTTAAGTGTGCAAACCCTACGGGTTCGGGACTCATGCAGACATGACCGAGACAGCTCTCTGGCCAATAACCAATAGCGGGATCTGGATACCCATGTTGGCTCTGACACGTTTCACGATGATCTCATCAGATGAACCACGATGTCGAGGATTCAAGCAACCCCGTATACAATTCCCTTTGTCAATTGGTACGTTACTTGCCCGAGATTCGATTGTTGGTATCCCAATACCTCGTTCAATCTCGTTACCGGCAAGTCACTTTACTCATTCCGTAATGCATGATCCCATGACTAACTACTTAGTCACATTGAGCTCATTATGATGATGCATTACCGAGTGGGCCCAGAGATACCTCTCCATCATACGGAGTGACAAATCCCAGTCTCGATTCGTGCCAACCCAACAGACACTTTCGAAGATACCTGTAGTGCACCTTTATAGCCACCCAGTTATGTTGTGACGTTTGGTACACCCAAAGCATTCCTACAGTATCCGGGAGTTTCACAATCTCATGGTCTAAGGAAATGATACTTGACATTAGAAAAGCTCTTAACAAACGAACTATACGATCTTGTGCTATGCTTAGGATTGGGTCTTGTCCATCACATCATTCTCCTAATGATGTGATCCCGTTATCAATGACATCTTATGTCCGTGGTTAGGAAACCATAACCATCTATTGATCAACGAGCTAGTCAACTAGAGGCTCACTATGGACCTGTTGTGGTCTATGTATTCACACATGTATTACGGTTTCCAGTTAATACAATCATAGCATGAACAATAGATAATTATCATGAACAAGGAAATATAATAATAACCATTTTATCATTGCCTCTAGGGCATATTTCCAACAGAGGACAAGCAGAGGAAGCAGGAAGCAGAACGCCTTCAAGCCCTAGAATCAGCGCACACGGACTTGGCACTCAAATTGCAGAGGCAGCAGTAGCAAATCGACTCGCTTAGCCAAGAAAGGGGGTCTTAGCAGCGGCCGCAGCTAGTGGATGATCCAGCATTGGATAGCACCATCCCATCCATGCCGAGAAGCAGCGTGGGTTCCGCCCCGGGCGACACACTTCTGGATAGATACCATGTGGATGACATCATGGACAACACTAACTGTGAGCTACACTTCAAAATAAAGAACATCTCCGGGAAGGCGACGGACGTCGTTGCTTATATAAATCACCTCGGAGCAACCTACCATTGCAGAATGATTCCAGCCGGCTATGCTCGTGTCGTTGTTGATGAGGTGGTGGACCAATATTCGGGGCTACAGCTTGACATTCCTGGAGGTGATGAGGAGCACACACTGGGAGAGGCCATACATCGTATCATCCTATGGAGAAAGGATTGCATCATCTTTCGAAGGCCATCGACACCGCATCAGCTAGAGCTTGAAATTCCAGGAGGTGACGAGGAGCAGAAGACTCACGCTCCTCCAACGTGTGAGGCCACTCCTCCTGCTTCAACTCAGCCAACGCATGAGGCCACTCCTCCTGCTTCAACTTAGCCAACGCGTGAGGTCACTCCTCCTCCTCCAAGTCCACCAACGCGTGCCACTCCTCCTCCAAGTCCGACACCACGTCAGCCGCCTCCGCTGCCTCAGCAATCGCAAAAGAGAGCAGCCGCAGCTATGGTGCATAGTGCTTCAAGTCGAGGTAGTACAGGAGGTACAGGCGGAGGCAAGTGATTTCAATATGGTCCAAAAAGCCTCGCGCCTCTTCCGCAGAGGCCTTACGACATGACCAAGGAGCAAAATGAAGCCATAGTGAAGGCCCAAGTGGATGCGCATTTTGCACCAAAAGCGGCACCGCCACCAAGGGAGGAAGTGCCCGAGGATAAGATTGACCACTTTATTCGCATGGCGCGAGCACCAGCTCCCAAGCCTGTTGACTCAGACTATGAGCGCCAAATCAGGACGGCATATCGAGCACGACAAACAGGGTCGAGCTCGAGCTTGAGCCAAGAACTGGCCAAAAATGTGTGAAAACTGTTCTCCACCTAGGAGAACAGGCGGCACAATCGATCCCCCCGCTTGTTGTACCAACACATGAGAGTACCGGCGCCGGTCAGCTGGAGCATAGACGGAACACTGAAATGCTCGGTATCACTGTTGGACAACCCCTCGAGATTGAGCCCATGCCTAAGCTTAAAGAGCAGGATATAAAAAGGAAATATGTCCGCGGCCAACCTTTGGTCAAGCCTGAGGAGGTCAAGAACCTCCCAACGAGAATGTATCAATTGCATGATTGGTACATGGAAATTACCAAGAGTAACAATCGAGATGGTCTCATGGTGAAAGTCAAGGAAGAGTATTACTTCAATAAGCTAGCTCTGTCCATTGAGTATTCAGAACTATTTTAGTTATTCAATTAAGACGCACTCGACAAATCCATCGTCAGTTGCTATTGTCTGTAAGTGATTTCTTTCTGTAATTCAAGTCTCAAGCTAGATGTAGTGCTCGTTGATCGATCATTACCTGTAATTATCCTCACTATATTCTTTTCTGTGGTATTATGCAGGATGAAGATGTATGAAATGAAAAAAGCTGGACGATATGGCATTGGGTTCATTGGCCCAAATACCGTTAATGAAGAAACATGGACATATGAATGGTATAAAGCAGATGTAGAACAAAACATGCTAGAGTTTTTGAAGCGCCTCAATAGCAATGAACATATACTACTTGCTTACAACTACATGTGAGTCACACTGTCTTGTACTACAAATTCTGTTTTTACTTACTAGCTAGCTAGATGTTAATAATTAAGTGTATAGGGTTTAGGGTAGTTGATGAGTGTTATGCACATGCCCCCTTAATTAAGACACGCAAACTTGTGTGCATGCAGTTACCATTGGATCTTGTTAGTCATTAAAGTTGACGAAGGAACATTTGAAATACTGGACTCACTATTTAAAGATAAGAGAGACTACACAATTGTGAAGGGGATAGTCGACAGGTAATTTCAATCATTATTAACTATATGTCGGCCTCTTTAGTTCATCATTTCCTGATATCAACTATTTAATAACTCGTTTATTCATTTTCTTTGCCGGCGGGCAGGGCTTGGGCAAAGTTCAGGAATTCAAAAGAGGTTTCAGGCGAATGAAGAGAAAAGCTGCATTGGTTTCGACCCAAGGTATAATTAATTAAGTGGTACTATCTAGACACCTACCATGCATCTTTTTAATTCTAATTTCAATACCATTAATTATCATGCTTGATTAATTATTATCTGATTAAATTATATTCTTGTAAAGGCCTTGAAGCAGGCGCGGGGGACTGATGTGTGTGCATACTATGTTTTCGAGAACATTCGCATGATGACGTCTGAAATGACCAAAACTGGTAGACAGCTATGGGTACATGCGTTTGACAGACAATATTCAAAAAATTTACGTCATTATCGATATCTAGTCACATAACTAATACACATGCATATTGATCTCCTTCTTAACAGTTCGAATCGGCGCGGGAGCAACTCCTACCAGTGAAGCGCATACGAGGACTTCAAGAGTAAATAGCGGGATTTTTGCTCGACAAGGTCATGGATCCCAAAGGAGAATTCTACTACGAGCTACCGCCCCAATGAACTGCTCCCAATTGTCATCATGCTCCGAAGGCACCAAGGCAAATGCCACTGGCTCTGAAGGCTACATGTACGGAAAACTGTTTCCTACAAGTAGTGGTAGTTACCACCACTTGCGTTTTGTATGTTGTATGTAGTATCTATCGAAACTGAAAGTATGTACGTGTAGTATGTAGTATATAACAATGATTAGGTAGTATATATAATAATTTTTAGGTAGTATGTACCATGTTTTGAGTATGCCCTTTTTACGTACAAATATGTACGTATTTCACAAATATAACAAAAACTATGGGCTCATATGTAATTTTTTCATGTAACTTGTTTTGAAATATCTTAGATATAGTATATGAACATATTTAAAATAATAAAATAGTATATATAGTACCACATGGTAGTATATGAGATATGTGGGGTAACTACCACCGGGTGGTAGGATGGATATTCCCCTCTCTCTCTCTCTCTCTCTATATATATATATATATATATATATAGGTTCTACGAGAAATTCTATTTATATATATGCATGACGTGTACAATATGTAGTATCGTAAAATACCAACAAACAAAAAAGAATTAAATGGAAAACACAAAAATAAAGAAAAAATAAATAATAAAACCAAAAACCCCCGAACTTTTGAGTACCGGTTACGAACCGGTACTAAAGCTCTCCCCACACCCGGCCCTGGCTCGTACCACGTGGTGGCCTTTAGCGGCGGTTCGTGCCGAACCAATACTAAAGGGGGGACCTTTAGTCCCCACCCTTTAGTGTCGGTTACAGAACCGGCACTAAAGGCCCTTACGAACCGGGGCTATAGCCCGGTTCTGCACTAGTGATCCTTATTTACTTGCACAAATTTTTTCAGATTTTTTTAAACCGAAAAATCTGAATTTTGAATTTTTCAATAAAAAAGGCCTCCATGGAGGTCGAGAGCCAAACGTCCTGTTATAACCTCGCTATAGCATTTTGAGCAGGGTGTCGCTAAATGATACTCATGTACAATAGTCCGCTAATAGCTATATTGGAAGGACCACCGCTATTTGACATAGCCCGCTATTTAAAACATTGATAGGAACAACTGGAGAGTGAGATCAAGGGTGGAAGTTACAAAGATATAATTATCAGTTGCCCAAGTGTGACGTACGTGCGGTTTATTTTGAATTTTCAGATTTCTCTTTTCAATCTTTTTTTATAATGGGCGATTTTATTATCTCAAAATACAGCATCAAGCGGAAACAAATCTTATGAGGCTAGCCATAGTGGGAGTAACTTAGGCAGTAACTTAACACATCCCAAGACAATTTTGCTTATATGGCATGTATTTAATGAGGAAAGAGGTGCTTGTGATAACATAATATGTTACTGTAACATAGCGCTTCTCGAGGCAAAATGAGTCTATGAGCTAATAAATGAAGCCATCTATGACACGATAATTCATCGTGGAGCCCGGGCTCATCTGCTCCCTCTCAGCAAAAAATTCAAAAAAATACTAGAAAAATTCAAAAAATTCCAAACTTTTTTGTGGTGGTAGATAATTTGACGCGTAAGGTGCACCCCAAAATTCGACTTATTTGGAAATCTGAGTACCTCTCAGCAAAAAAGATAAATCGGGTCAAAACAGTGCGTGAACAGTAAATATTTTTACAGACCCTGATTTTGTCTTTTTTGCCGAGAGCCGTTCAGATGCTCAAATGAGTTGAATTTTGGGGCGCACCTCACGCATCAAAATATCTACCACCACAAAAAAATTGGAATTTTTTGAATTTTTCTAGTATTTGTTTTGAATTTTTTTTTTCTAATTGTGGGTGCAGCTGAGCCCGGGTGCAGATTAGCCGCACTCTCGATGACACTACTACTATGTTACTTTGCACTATAAAGATAGTAACTTAGACTAGTGTCATATGCATGATAATAATATAAGTTACTCCCCCACTATGACCAGCCTGAGTTGTTAGGAATTAATTAGTAGATTAATTAGCACATGCTAATTAATGGATAGTCATTAGGAAAGGGGTGTGTCCAACCCCGAACAGTCATGTCCCTTTTCTCTTTCTATTGCCAATAGGCACCTGTTCTGAAGGGATGCCTCAGAATAGACACCTCTTCTTCCCACCTCTTCCAGATGTATATATACTTGAGAATCAATGGAAACCAGGACTGATTGTCCTTTCGCTTTCAATCTCGTTTTACTCTAACACGTTGTCAGCCACGTTGCTCTCCATCGAGCGAATGGGCGCCAAAGAAAACCGCTCGTCGCCGGCGCAGCCTAGGTTTCGTCCTCTCCGTTCGCGACCTCGTCATCGGCGAGGGGTCCTCAAGGCGTCCCGCGCCACGAGTGCAGAGGAGACATCGGCCCCGACGCACTCCTCTCGAGAAGGCACCGCGCCCGCCTGCGCCATGGCTAGCAGCGCCAGGCCGTGGCCGCCCTCGCGCGCGCCCGCCCTGCGCTAGGGCTCGCCCGGAGCCCGGCCGACCGTGGCCGCGCCAACCCGCGCCAAGACGTGGCCGGGACCGACCGTCCGATCCCGCGCCAGGCTGTGGCCGGTCTCGCGAGGCCATGGCTGCGCTCGCCCTAGCCCGCCCGCGCCATGTTGTGGTCATGCTCCCGCGCGCCGCCCTGCCTGGGTAGATGCCGCCCCGCCGACGCACGCTGAACTTTTTCCCTCGTACAGGGAAAATCCCGACCAGGGGAATGGATTGATGATTCCTATCCCCTGTACAGGAGAAAGGAAGAGCAATCTTATCTCTTCGTAGTTTGCACTTTAGTCCTTGCGGCTTTACCTATTTTTGAATAGGCCAAAACTTGTATTAATTGTGATTTTGCAGTTAATCCTAGCAGTAATTTTATTCCTGTTTTAGACCGTTAAATCTGGTACATATATTTTAGTATCATTTTCTGTTGAATTTCAATATATTCCAGATACTAAATTGATATTTCCACGTTTGACATGTGTCGAGATTAATTACATCTATTATTTGCAATTGAGATTTTTTTTATCTCTTGCAAAGATAAATTCAGTACCTCTGCAGTACTGTTTCTCTGTTGAGCACGAGGTATTCTGGAATATTTCTATGATGTATCTATTTCCATGTTAACCACATGTCGAGATTAATACGTCTATTTGCAATTGAGATTTTCAATTTCTTGCGAATACATATGCAAATTTTAAGGTGATTTTTTCAAACTGATGCTTGGGATCACAAGGTAGTCATATGGACCTACTACCTACGTAGATTATTGATGACAACTGATAAAGCCTACATTTTATCGTTTCGACATTATGATTGCTTTACAAAGTGCTCTCCCACATATTTTTCTAAGTCATGACATAAGGCATTTGAAGTATGAGTATCTATGGATTTCACCGGATTATACTCCTTTAAACCTGCTAGATCTACTCCCAATTTTCCCTTTGGAGATTATCTACAAAGTGTCATGCTTAACAATTTGAAGTTCACACTAATGATTTCAAGCCAACTTCTTGAAATTTTCATTAATTTTGCAAAGTTCATTACAACATCAACCATGATGGTCCTTAATTTATCATCCATAAATTAATTATCTCTGGTTTACCCATACAAGTAACCGATGGCTAAAGAATTTGAGGCACTCGCCCTTAATGGCCACAACTACGCTATGTGGGTCGTGGACATCAAGATCCGTCTTGTCCTGTGGGATAACGCGAGCAATCCCAAGATACCAAGGACCCCAAGGGAAAATGTTTGCATCCAACTTCAACCTTCACCCACACATTGCAAATGGAACTGGTTGTTCGCACGATGTTCCACTGGGACCGAGAAACACCATGACTCTCGATCAGCCAGAGGACCTTGCTCACACGGAGAATATGTTGGTTGAGTATACCTAAATCAATATATTTGGAGACTTCAGTTAGTCTCTCAATCTCCTTAATGATCTATTTATCTATGTCCATTTCTGATGTTGTAATAAGAACATAAGTATTGTTGTCATCATATATTTGAATCAGCACTTTGGTACAATACATTTGTATGTATTCTCTATATATCTGACAATGATTTTCATATTGAGAATCTTATAGTCTATATATAGATTTCTACGGGAGTCAATCCGATGAAAAATGATATGTGCCTTGTGGACATATGCACCACAAACTCTATACTCAGGGAAGTCCAATGTTTCCACTCTCATTGAGAGAAAGGAGATATTTTAAAATCGCTAGACGCGATGAGGTATTTGTTGGCTAACCTCGAGTCATATTTACTATCCCTATGGATACTCGAGTCGGATCAAGGATGCATTATCGTGTCTGGGTTCAACTCGTATCCTACTAAACTATAGAGATATTCGTCAGAATAGTTTCCGTAGCGAAACTTATGAGGACAACAAAGAGAAATATCTTATCTTTACCATATGAAACGGATATGGCAAACACATTATCTATGCATCATCATGATTGCACTACACATACTACAAAACCCGTAGCACATGTTGCGTACAAGATAGTTTTCTAGAATGTCTTTTACATGACAAACTTGGCATGCTCGCCTTGGTCATCCAGACATTGGGTTGAAATAGAATCTATCAGCAATTCCATTGGTTTATGATTATTATGATTCTAAATTCTAATCATTTTTGTATTTTATGTGCACTACATGTGAATCAAGGAAGCTAATTTTAAGGCTCGCGCACCTTAAAGTCTACACTGAACCACTCAGTCTCCCTGAACACATCAAGTCAAGGTAAAGTGGCTCTTCCTAACCATTGACTAGATTATTCAGGTATTCGATGGTTCTAAAAGACACATCTATACGATGGTCTCAAGTGTGCTTTATCCACATGAAACCATTGGCTTATTATCCTGAACATCAATTACAATCAAAATTGAATGGACAACGTTGTAGCATTCTCCTTGCGTCCCTTCACTATGGCCCTAGGATTGAAGTTTAGCACTTTGTCCTATATGTCTAGACTCAAACTGGTTTAGTAGAATCCGTTGTCCAAAGAATTAAGTCATTCCATGATCTTAACCTCATAATTGCAACTTACCAACTTTACGTTGGAGTCATGCCGTTTTACACGCTCATGACCAAACTACATAATGTCATTCCCCTTTATCTTTGATACGTGGAAATCTACCAAGTATTTCCCATCTGCGGTAATTCGGTTGAATACTGATATCACCACCCCGACATACATCATTGGCCCTCAACATATATTTGGGATCTATGTGAGGAATAATTGTATAACCGTCAATACCTCAAGCCCCTCACATGGGTAGTTATTCAAGGTCAGTATGTTGATTCAATGAGGAATATTTCCAGGCATTAGGGGGAGATTTCAAGTACCATAAAAAATACCAGGAAATTAGTGGAATGCTCAACACATTTCTGCCTCAAGTCCACGTACTCAAAGATCTAAACCATGCGTTCAAAAGATTTGCAACACATTGCAAATAACCTGTCAGATTCATTTGCTGAAAATAAAGGTGTCACATAATCCTACAATCCTGCAAAAATATGCCCGAAAGAGTGGAGGTACCAACAAAACCACTCAACTCCCCGTTCACAGTAACATGGGGAGAAGTATGGCAATAGTACATTAGGATTCAGCTTCTCGCAAGCAAGGATACCAAGGCCTCTGAATCAGTAAATGCAAGTCAACTTCACGTTGGCAGACCTCCACCAACCCAGGTCATAGTGCACACAATGACCGGGACATCGGGATACCCGACTCAACCGCATTGGAAATCACGAACAGTCACCATGGGTAACGATATTTCCATCAACTCTATGTTGATATATAGATTCTGGAGAAACATATAACCGGAAGTCTACAATTGTCGACATACATTTCTCAACTAGATTTAAAAAACCTTTCACATGATTCAGGTCCAAAGACCATGGCCATGGCAAAGTGTGAACAACACTCGGACTGAACTCGAGAAAAGGGTATAATCTAGGTAGAAATAATCTTGCTCAATAAAGGGAAAGGTATTCACATAAGCAATACCTACACCAGTTTTCTCCTGAAAACAGAATTGGGAACAACGAGGTGGTGAAACATAGAGCAAGTCTTGTAGCACAAGGGTTCACGCAGATACCCAACTTTTCTCCAGAGGTGAAATCTCATTCCGATAACTTATATCATTGGCAGTACAAAATCATCTATCTATGCAGTTGATAGATGTAGTGATAACATATCCATGTTGATCACTAGATTTAGACATAGATGGTTCCCAATGGAATCTCACTTCTGAATCGAAATGCAAAACGCAACATACACTTTGTAAAAACCAATAAGTGACCATATCACTTATTGTTGTCGGTACATTTTGGTACAGCCGACATAGTGAGTTCCTTATACACAATGATTACTCCTACAATGATGATTACCCATGCATGTCTGTCATACACAGGGATTACTCCTGCAATGACGAAGCACATGATCATATTAATGGCGGGTTTTGAGATGAAGGATTGGGTAAAACCTCGAGCACCTTCACTCATACATTATGGTACACTATGTTGTCTATATCCAAAATATATTGGAGAAATTCATTGTGGACAAATCTTATACATCCATAACTCACATGGCTTCATTCTCTAGACGTAGAGAAAGATCCATTAAAACCATGAGTTGATGGGAATGAGATATTGGGACACAAAGTTCCATATCCTTGTGCCATTTGACCCACCAAACACAATTGGTTGGGAGTCAAGAATATCTTTTGATATCTCCAAGGCATCAAACATTTTTGTGGTGCTGTACAACCTGCCACCATGGGCATGCATGGATCAGTCCAACTTCATGATGTCATTGCTTATCCCGGGTCCAGAGTCTCCACGAAAGGATTTTGATGTCTTTATGAAGCCCCTCGTAGAAGAACTGCTCCAGCTCTGGACTGGTGTACCTACATACGATGCCTTGAGTCCGGAAGAAAAGTTCAATCTACGTGCTGCAATCATATGGTCCATCCATGATTTCCCGGCTCTGCACACTCTGTCTGGAAGGATCACAGCGGGTTATCAGGCTTGTGTCCATTGTGACAAAGACCCTTGCTCAAAGAGAATAAGGGACAAGATCTGCTATATTGGGCACCGCCGCTTTCTTCCTCGAAACCATCGCTAGCGAAGAAGCAAAGATTTTAATGGTGAGAATGAAACCCGTGACAAGCCAGCTGAATTCACTAAAGAAGAGCTGGAGCAGCAACTTGAAAAGGTGAAAGATGTGAGACCAGGAAAGCTGGCGAAGAAAAGAAAGCGTGAGGAAGGTCAATGTTGGGACCGGAGGTCTTGTTTGTGGGACCTGCCATACTGGGCTGATCTGAAATTAAGGCATAATCTCGATGTAATGCACATTGAGAAAAACATATGCGAGAATCTGCTAGGGACATTTCTGAACATTGAAGGGAAGACAAAGGACACGGTTAGTTCTAGGCTTGATTTGGAGGACATGGGCATAAGAGAAGATTTGCATCTACAACACAATGAAGATGAAGATCCATTTGAAATGCCACGAGCATGGTATACAATGAGTAAAGAACAAAAGCTTGCATTCTGTGAATTCCTAAGAGCGGTGAAATTTCCAGATGGTTATGCTGCTAACCTAGCAAAGTGTGTTACTTCTGATGGATTCAAGCTTTCAGTACTGAAAACTCATGATTGTCACATCCTCCTCCAAAGGATTTTACCGGCGGGCCTCCGAGGAATCATGGACAAGGATATATATGAAGAGGTTGCTGAGCTGGGAAATTTCTTTAGAGAACTGTGCTGCAAAACACTCAAGTTAACTGTCCTGGAAAGACTTGAAAAAGAAATCCCAATTATTCTTTGCAAGCTCGAGAAGATTTTCCCTCCAGCTTTCTTCACCATGATGGTCCATTTGGCGGTGCACTTACCAAAAGAGGCAATGCTTAGAGGCCCTGTGCAATATGGTTGGATGTACCCAATCGAAAGAAGGCTGCTTACTTGTAAGCGTTATGTGCGAAACATGGCAAGACCTGAAGGTTCTATAGCTGAAGCATATGTCGTTGACGAGTGCTTGAATTTTTGCTCTAGATACTTTGGCAATGTGGAAACAAGATGAAACCGGCCGGGCAGAAATAGAGAGCGGTCTGATTCGCAAAGTGGTGATGTCTCTGTTTTCAACCATGGTGTGAACTTTCTTGGAGCCTCACAATACTTGGAGGCTGGTGATGAGTATGACAAGATGGTTTGGTTTGTGCCCAGCAATTGCGCCGAGGTTCTACCATATATTGAGTACGTTATATTTTGTGCACTCATTATATATATTTTTTGCTTGGGTTGGCACCAGCCTAATGTTTTAATTCACATGTTTTGTTGGCATTGCAGGAAATGCAAGGAAGAGTTAAATCAGGAACAAAGCAAGATCTTTAGCCACATGTTTTATGTTTTCTGTGTTATTCACCAATTGTTAAATACCATTGGTTGTTCAATGGTTTATTTGTGCAGATTGGAAAGTTGCATGAGGAGAAGAAGGTCAGTGATGATCTATTTGCTTTGGCATGCTTACTGGATAAGCGAGTGAGAGTGTATTCAGCATGCATTGCTGACGGTGTCCAGTACCACACCGTTGACCGCGAGGAAAAAAGGAAGACATAGAATAGTGTAATAGTCACTGAGGGGTCACATGATCATGAGATCATTGACTTCTATGGTCAGTTGAGAAGCATCGTAGAGTTGCAGTACAACTCTAGAGGTGGCATCCATCGCTCGGTTGTCTTATTTCGCTGTGACTGGTTTGAGCTTGGTAGCAAGAAGAAGAGAGACTCTTTTGTCAAATATGATGGCCACTTCAAAAGCATCAACACTGCAAGGTGCTGGTATAAGAGTGATCCCTTTATTCTAACAACACAAGCAACAATGGTGTTTTATTTGCCAGACACTCTTTTGCACGGAAAATGGTGAGTTGTGCAAAACTTTGAGCACATACACTTGTGGAGTGTGACTGAAACAGAAGTGGAAAAGGGCCCCGGTGATGGTGGACTAACATACCAAGATGATCACTCTACGGAAGTTCCGTTGCAAGCTGATGATGACTCTATGGAAGTTCTGGTGCAAAGCAGAGTGCGAAGGGACTGGGAACGTGTGATCGTTGGTGCTGCAACAGTTGAAGGCATCAAGAAAAGAAGAAAGGTGGTAGCGGATGAACATGAGAGCGAGGATGAGGAAAACCGGACTGATCATACTATGCTGCAATATTGTAGTGATGACGAGGAAAACAAGAGTGGTCATAGAGTTCCTTGTTTTCGTATCGACGACGATGAGTAGCGAATGGACTGGCAAAGGTAAATACTATTACTTCATGTTCTTTGTTTTGGTATCTATGTGACCTGATGTGATCAATCTTCTCTCCAGGTAGAAAAATGCTTGAAGATTCTAGGAGCAAAATGATGTGATCCTGATGGTTGTAGAAAAATGATGATCCTGATGGCTGTAGCAATAGTGATGTAGTTATCCTGATTCACAGTGCTTTAAGATACCTGCAGCAAAATGTAGTTTTTGTAATATGGAGCAAAATGTAGTTTTTGTAGTTGTTATGCTTGCTATTTTGAACTGAATTGAGATGTTATGTTTCATGAAGTTTTTTTGAACTGAATTGAGATGTTGTGTTCTGATGGCATGGAGCTGATGGCAAAATGAAGTTTTATACTGATGGAGATTCAAACTTTGGTGATCTACAAGTTGTGTTCTGATGGCATGGAGTTATTGTGCTCAGAATGTTGTAATGCAAAAGATTGCAAAATTTTGGTGATCATACAAAAGATTTTTTGAACTATTTAGTTCAAGTTTTGGTGATCATTTAGTTCAAGTTTTGGTCAGAACTATTTAGTTCAAAATGAATGTTGTCTAGTAGTTTTTTTTTGAACTGAAGATGCTATTTTAACTGAATTTTGGTCAGAACTGCATGTTTAACTGAATTGTGCTTTAACTGAATGTTTAACTGAATTTTGCTTCAGTGAGCAAAAAAATATGCGCCTGCGGGGACTCGAACCCACGACCGTGTGCTTGTTTCACTATGTTACTACCACTGGGCTAGGAAGAGATTACTGGTCTTCCACTCTATGCCAACCCTTTCAAATATATCAAACTAGTCAAGTATCAAGCACACACCTCACTGACAAGTGGGCCACTCGACCCACTCGCTGACAAGTGGGCCATTTTGCTATTGTACCCAAGCTACCAAAAATATGCGCGCGGCCAAAAAATTTGCGCGTGCGGGGGCTCGAACCCACGACCTGGCACTTATTTCACTGTGTTTCGACCACTGGGCTAGGAAGAGGCTGTTGTTTCACATGTTTTGCCCACCCTTTTCAATATATCAAACCAGTCACGTAGCAAACATAGAACTCGCTGATAAGTGGACCCGCTCCCTCTCTTTTCCCCAGTTCTCCTCACCACTCGACCCGCTCCTCCTCTCCATCGACGGTGCCGCCCACTGCCGCCGGCTCCTTCCTCTCCCACTGCCGGCCTCCCCACCGCCGCCGGCTCCTTCCTCTCCCACCGCTACCGACTCCTTCCTCTCCCACCACCGCCGACTCCTTCCTCTCTCTCCCAAAGTATGAATCCTTCCTCTCTCTCTCCCCTTCCTGGTTGGATTAGTTTTCTACTACTGGTTAGATTAAGGTTCTTGCCTTCACCTAGATTGGATTAGATTAGATAGGGATTGGATTAGATTAGGGTTTGATTTGGTTAGGGTTTGATTGGGACTGCATTAGATTATATTAGAGTTGGATTAGATTAGGGTTTGATTAGTGGGAATTGATTCAGTTAAGGATTATGCTGTCAAGTATGCTTTGTGCCTTTTGATAAGAGTGGGAAGTATGCTGTCAAGGATTATTCAGTTAAGGATTATTCAGTTAAGGGTTCTTGTCAAGTATTCAGTTAAGGATTCAGTTAAGGAATTAGATAAGTACAGATGCATGAGACACTTGGTATGAGCTTTAGAATGTTTTGTTCCATTTGATATGCAGCAAGTATGAGCATTATCAGGCAGCGAGACACTAGTGTGTTCTAATTTGTTTTTCTTTTTGTAATGTTTTACCCGAATGGCTAAGCACTGCTATGTAGGTGTACAAATACAATGTGATCATGCTAAGCACTCCTATGTTGGTGCTTATGTTCTGATGTGTACAAATACAATTCTATCTAGGTGTTTGCACTGCTAAGATTTTCTTGGTCTCTTGTTTTTTCTGTTTTGATGTTATATTCATAGAAGTTTGCATATGTGTCCATCATGTAATGTGATCATGCTACCTCAAAAGGTTGAGAAAGGCCAGTGTCAGAAATGATCATAATCTCTTGATGATGCATGAAGTATTTCCTGCTATAATTTTCTTCAGTCACACTGTTGTTTTGTTGTGCTTGATAAACCTGAGACTTCTTTCTATTGTAATATTGAAACTGTTGTTTTGCTGTACACTATTGGTCCATTTATAATAGATATGGTTTTGGTCACTTTATATTGCTGTGTTTTGGTCAATTTATAGTAGATTTTAGTGTTGTTGATGTTGGTGGTCACCTGATGATGTTGCTGTTGCTGTGTTAGTTTACTATGCTATTGATATTGATGTGCTTGTTTATAGTAGGAGCAAATTGAGGCCATTGCCATTTATAGTAGTATTGCAAATTGAGTCCCTGGCAAACACATGTAGTAATTATTCTACTGTTTTGAAGTGCTTGTTTCCTATTTCTGTCCAGTCCTGTTGTTTAATTTACAATGTTGCTTTTCAGAGAAGTGAGATGGCTGGCTTGGAAGGTTTCGAGTTCTTCGAGATCGTAATTGAGAAATCTTGCAGTAGGCAGGTATGTTTATCATCACTCATTTCTTTATCATCACTCTGCTGTCTAGTGCTTGATTGCCACAACTAACCACTGCTTGACCCTCACTGCAGAGGCTGCCTGACAAGTTTGCGAAGATGCTCGCCGGCTGTGAGCCCCACAAAGTGAAGCTGCGGGAGGCCAGCAGCGGGCTTCACAGGCTGTGGGACGTGTCGGTGGTGTTCGATGGTGAAGGCCACATGTACCTAGGGCCCGGCTGGGAGCATTTCACCCGCGCCCATGAGCTACAGCTCGGGTACTTCCTTGTCTTCCGCTACGATGGCAACGCCATGTTCAACGTGAAGATGTTTGACAACACCATGTGCCGCATGTACTACCAGCACGACGACGATGCCAGTAAGCTCTCTGCCTCTCTTCTTCCTGTACTTTTGGCTTCCTCTACCAGCACGACGACAACACCATGTTCACACTTTGTTGCATTTGGCCAGGCAGTGGGAGCAGCAGCGGGGATGACGAGGAGCAGAGCGGGGATGACGAGGAGCAGAGTAGGCAAGAAGAGGAGCAGAGAAGGGATGACGACTTTGCTATGGTGGTGGCTGACGACGACCTTGCTATGGTGGTGGCTGATGACGACCCTGCTATGGTGGTGGCTGACGACGACCCTGCTATGGTGATGGCTGACGACGACCATGCGATTGTGGTGCCTGACGCTGACCTCGTGATGGTGGTGCCTGACAATGACCTCGCGATGGTAGTGGCATCGGCGATTCCACAGCTGGGCAACAGGACCATGCCAATTGTGGTAGAGGAGTACATCCGCGTTGGGATTCGCCACTCTGAGCGCATTAGGTTGATGAAGGAGAAGAAGGAGGAGTGAAGATGTAAAGAAAATGAAGTGGAAATGTTAAGCATGTTGGGTCTAAAGTTGTTAGTGTAATCTGAACATGTCAATGTTAAGTATGTCAGGTTTAATTTTGTGCATGCTCATGGATGCTGTATGACAGTGTCATCTAAACATGTCAATTTCTTAAAAATGAATATTTAGTTTGGTAATTGATGGGAATTGGAATTTTTTATGCATGCTCATGGATGAAAGATAAAATTATGGGGTTTTATGCATGCTCATGTATGAAACAATATAAGTTTCATTTTTTGAATGCTAAAAACATGACTCAAACCCTAGCCACGGACGACCGCCGTGACGAAATCCGACGGTTTTTGAAAACATCGTAAAAAATTCAAAAACTGTTTTTCATTTTTTGAATGCTAAAGACATGTGTTTTTTCGTGAAGCGGCTACAAGGTAGGCATTTCATCATAGAATCGACAACAGATTGACACGCCTCAAACCCTAGCCACGGACGGCCGCCACGACGAAATCGGCCGGTTTTTGAAAACACCGTAAAAAAATTCAAAAAAATCAAAATAATGGGAGACCTCCGCGTCACATCATCAAATGTGGCCTACCAACTAGCAAAAATACTAAACTTGCAATACGGATGTTTTCTTGAAAAAGTGTTCTAAAAAACAACCTACCATGAAAGAAGATTCATGGCTTTCAAGCCAAACTAGCAATGATATGACCGCATCCGATGAATAGTTTCTGATAATATGCCCAAATTTGGCGCATGCGTCCGTCTTGTGATGGCAAACAATGTTGCCAAAGCGAGGTTCCAACTTGTTTAACAAGAAAACCCGTTTTTCATTTTTTGAATGCTAAAGGCATGCGTTTTTCGTGAAGCGACTACAAGGAGGGTCACCCCAAACGGCGCCATTCCATGTCTATCTCAAAGTAGACCCTATTTTACGGACGGTCGCCAAAAAGCATGCATTTCCGACTCTCGTAGCTACTCCCGGCAATTCAGACCACCTTCGGCCGATTCAGCTGGAACCGGCTGGAATTTGAACTGCGGGTCCTCCATAGCTTGCCCGTTATTTTTGCCAAAAATGCTTTTTAGCTTCACAGGTAGGCACTTCATCACAGAATCGACAACATATTGGAACGCCTCAAACCCTAGCCACGGACGGCCGCCGCGACCAAATCGGCCGGTTTTTGAAAACACCGTAAAAAAATCAAAAAAAATGGTAGACCTCCGCGTCACATCATCAAATGTGGCCTACCAACTAGCAAAAATACTAAACTTGCAATACCGATGTTTTCTTGGAAAAGTGTTCTCAAAAACGACCTACCATGAAAGAAGATTCATGGCTTTCAAGCCAAACTAGCAATGATATGGCCGCATCCGATGAATAGTCTCTGATAATATGCCCAAATTTGGCACATGCCTCCGTCTTGTGATGGCAAACAATGTTGCCAAAGCGAGGTTCCAACTTGTTTACCAAGAAAAACCATTTTTCATTTTTTAATGCTAAAGGCATGCGTTTTTCGTGAAGCGGCTACAAGGAGCGTCACCCCAAATGGCGCCATTCCATGTCTATCTCAAAGTAGACCCTATTTTACGGACGGTCGCCAAAAAGCATGCATTTCCGACCCTCGTAGCTACTCCCGGCAATTCAGACCACCTTCGGCCGATTCAGCTGGAACCGGCTGGAATTTGAACTGCGGGTCCTCCATAGCTTGCCCGTAATTTTTGCCAAAAATGCTTTTTAGCTTCACAGGTAGGCATTTCATCACAGAATCGACAACAGATTGGCACGCCTCAAACCCTAGCCACGGACGGCCGCCGCGACGAAATCGGCCGGTTTTTGAAAACACCGTAAAAAATAAAAAAAATAAAAAAATGGGAGACCTCCGCGTCACATCATCAAATGTGGCCTACCAACTAGCAAAAATACTAAACTTGCAATACAAATGTTTTCTTGAAAAAGTGTTCTAAAAAACGACCTACCATGAACGAAGATTCATGGCTTTCAAGCCAAACTAGCAATGATATGGCCGCATCCGATGAATAGTTTCTGATAATATGCCCAAATTTGGCGCATGCCTCCGTCTTGTGATGGCAAACAATGTTGCCAAAGCGAGGTTCAACTTGTTTACCAAGAAAAACCGTTTTTCATTTTTTGAATGCTAAAGGCATGCGTTTTTCGTGAAGCAGCTACAAGGAGGGTCACCCCAAACGGCGCCATTCCATGTCTATCTCAAAGTAGACCCTATTTTACGGACGGTCGCCACAAAGCATGCATTTCCGACCCTCGTAGCTACTACCGGCAATTCAGACCACCTTCGGCTGATTCAGCTGGAACCGGCTGGAATTTGAACTGCGGGTCCTCCATAGCTTGCCCGTTATTTTTGCCAAAAATGCTTTTTAGCTTCACAGGTAGGCATTTCATCACAGAATCAACAACAGATTGGCACGCCTCAAACCCTAGCCACGGATGGCCGCCGCGACGAAATCGGCCTGTTTTTGAAAACAACGTAAAAAATTCAAAAACAATCAAAGAAATGGGAGACCTCCGCGTCACATCATCAAATGTGGCCTACCAACTAGCGAAAATACTAAACTTGCAATACAGATGTTTTCTTGAGCTACTCGTTATGATTTTAACCATTATTTCTACAAAGTTTACAAAAAAACCTATTTTTCCGCCTCAAAACCTCTAAAAACTGGTGAAAATTTTCCTCCCACCCCACCAAAATTTCCCTCCTAGCACCAAATTTTACCTCCCACCCCACAAAAATTTCCCACCACTTCTCTCCCACTACCATTCGGGACCCACCACCCCTCTCCCACTAAACACGCAGGATCCTCCCCTCCCACTCCCATCCCACTCCCCAAAATTTCCCCATTCCATTCCCCTCCCCGACGAACCCTAGCTTCTCCCCACTCCCTCCCCTG
>NC_041393.1:656954534-657003791 GCF_002162155.2 Triticum dicoccoides
CCCCTCCTCCGTGCCGCCATGCCGCGTTGCGCCGCCCTCCCCGATAACGAATCCCCTCCCCTCGACGGCTACATCGCCCGCATCGACTACATCGACTACTTCGATGACGATGGCGGCTACATCAACTACATTGACTACATCGATGACGACGACGGCTACATCGACTACATCGACGACGACGACGGCTACATCAACTACATTGACGGCGGCGGCGGCTACATCGACGACGACCACCGTTGCATCATCAATAATATCCGCCCCTAGGTACTTCTCCATCTCCCCTCGATATTCGGTGGATCCATCTCCCTTCCTCTGCAGGATCCATCTCCCCTCTGGTTCGGTGGATCTTCTAGGGTTAGGATCTTCTAGGGTTAGGATCTCCGTCTGGTTCATGGGGTTAGGGTTAGGGTTCATGGGGTCAGTGTTAGGTTTCATGGGGTTCGTGGGGATGATCTCCCTCTGGTTCATGGCTAGAACATGACGGGGTTAGGGTTCTTGTTGCACGCCCATCCTGATTGTTCAAGTAGAAGACTTCTTTTATGTTGTGCATGGGGTTTGTAGCAGTGTTCTTCTTTTATGATATGTGCATGAAGCCTGTGTTCTTCTTTCCAGTGAACAAGAGAATGCTTAGTACTTACTGTGGTATTGGAATTCCTGGTGTATTAAGGCAGTATGACTAGTTTTAATATATACCATATTGGTGCTAGATAATTTTTGGTGTTTTAATATAAAAGGTTGATTCTAATTGTCGAAATGTCTGAATTTGTGTTCTTCTAGTCTGTAGCCATGTTTGCTGTGTAGAGGCAACATAATCAATAGTTGTTTCATGCTTTACCAGTGGCAACATCTGGCTGTTTTGAAGGTCCTCATGATATACTCTTCTAAATTGCATGCATAAGCATGATTTCAAGGCCTACTATTATTGTTAACAATGCTTGCTTCTTTATTCATCAACTATTGGGCAATCAGTTGCTCTGAATGCATAAGCTTGCCTCCATTAGGGAAAACAATTGAGTAATTCATTTGCTTATAGATGATTGCAGGTACATGGATAAAATTGCAAGTTAAAACATAAAAGTAATTGTTGTAAATAGTTGTTTTTGCTAATCCACATTACTGAAGTATAATTTGTGTGCACTGTATTTGTATCCAACTATATATAATTGTAATACATGTGAGTTCTGTTCTTGTCTCTGGTACCACAACCTTAATTCACTTAGCTTGATGTAGTTTGCTTCACATATATTACTGCTAATGCATTGCTTCACATATATAGTTTGCTTCAATTCAGTTGCTTGCTAGCATACATATGGTTAGGGTTTGCACCAGCAGTACTACTAGCACTTTGCTTGCTTGTTGTGTACTTTAAATGAGGCACTAGGAAGATTTCTTGATGTACATTACTACCTCCTGCTTCATGTAGCGAAGATATTAAGAGATGCTTCATATCTTTCCAGTGTACATGCATGCTTGTTTAGTACACTTACATGTTTGCTTAATTAATAACACTAGATCACTGTATTGTTGATCCATCAAGTTTGTTTCACATGTATTACATGTATGTGCATGTTGGTCCAAATGCTTTCCTTTATTGATACAAGTGCATCATTTTACTTTATCCCTGTTGTATCTGATTGTTGTTTATTCCATTTTGCAAGCACCACCTCAAGATCATCCATGGCAAGGATGACAAGGTCAAACGTGAGGCCAACCGTTGGTATGCAACTTTCTCCTTGTGGTTATACTGTTAGTTTCATAAAATATGTGTCTTAATATGCTAAGTGAAATGTATTGCTCCAATCTGAATAAGCTGGCTTAATTGTGCCTGTGTGCTGTTAGTCTTCCTTACCTGAATAACTAGGATTAAATGATAATAAAATTTCATAAGATATGTTTGGCTGTCTGTCCATGCATTCCAAACATTCACCTAATAGTTACGTTTCCTTTATCATGCAAAGAAGAGCCTCTCACCGAGTACGAGAAGGTTAGGGCTAGAAATATCATGAGGAACAATCGGCTGTTCCAGTCCCTTGACATTGGTGCAATAGCATCGATGCTTAGGAAAACAAATGATGTACGAGAAGGTAGAAGTGATGAGGTTCAAGAAGGTAGTGGAGTTATCAACGATGACCCAGAGTGCAATCCTAAGGAGGATGAAGTTATTGATGGAGAGGAAGTGGATGATGTTGTAGTGAGCAAGACTGTTAAGGTGCAAACTCTGTCTTGCTTGGAGGGCTGGGGTTCTTTTATGCTATGTTATTCCTTGTGCTCACATATTTCTCTTGTGATCTAATGCTTTTTTCCGTGTTGTTTATACGAGGCACTGAAGGAATCTAGGACGAAGAGGCCTGGTGTTAAGAAGACAGTCAGCAGGAAGAAGAAGAGCTCAGAAACATCTGCTGCAATGCCTCCAGGAGGGTGATGGCCCCAGCTCCAGGACAAAAAAAGAGGATCCTGGAACGTGATGAACCTGCCCTTGATAGAGTCACAAGGCAGAAAGCAAAGATGGCGACTGCGACGAACCATCAGGAAATTCTGCTGCGCATGGACTCTGAGACCTCGGTGCAAATGGGTGATGAGTTGCCGCCCATGGATGAAGGAACCACTCTCAGCATGGATGGAAGTGGCACTGTCTGCCTAGAAGGAGGAACCATCTGCATTGATGAAGCAGGCACTGTCCACACAGACCTCAGCCCTGTTGCACCTTCTATTGACAGGAATGTTGTCATCAATGAAGAAGAACAACAGCTTGTGCTTCAATCAGGCAAGTTGACCTTTGCAATGCTATCTTTTACTAGTGCATTTTCCAAATGGAATGATCATGTATGCTTTTGTCGATTCCTGCATTTGTCGATTATTATTCTAATTTATGAGTTCAATTTCATTTTCAGATGCAATGACTACCAAGACTAGACCTAGGAAGGGCAAAGGGCTAGAGAGGATCACCAAGTCGCTTGGTAGCCAGGTGCCTATCCAAATTGCTGAAGGGATGAAGCGTCCAGAGAAGCCTCTGCAGTCAGCAAAGCTTGCTTCTGAGTGTGGACTCGTTGCAAGAAACCATCTTCCGGTTCTTCCTCACTTCAAGCTATACAAAAAAATGCTAGTCTATTGGAGAACTACATTGGGAAAGTTGCTGTAAGCTACTTGTTTCAAAGTTAATTTGCTATCTATTTTCTGTTACACCTATGCATGATCACTAATATTGTTCCTACCTTGTTTGTTGTCTTGGTAGGCAAATTTTGAGATGAACACGAACTCGAAAACCATCAAGACCGCGTGCAAAGATATTATGCAGAAAAATTCAAAGAACAGACGCCATCAGATCAAGAAGAAGTATTTTGATACCGTAGCCGCAAATAAAGTCAGCATCAAGTCTCCGGTACCTGATCTGACGGATGGTGAATGGCAAGCTCTGGTGGAGATGTGGTCTACCCCAAGACACAAGGTTTGTCTCTGCTTTGTTTGATGCTTTATGTTCTACACATGATATGATAGTGCTAGATCATGCTGACAGTATGCTTTTTTGTAGGAAACCTGTGTGTCGAACAAGATGAATCGAGAAAAAGTCGTGTACAATCATAGAACTGGTTCTAGGCACTACACAGCACACATTTTTGCTACTGTGAGAACTTTTCTCTAGAGACCTTACCATTTGATCCTCGTTGGATAACATTTCTGATTCTTGCTGAATAACATTTTGATTTTTGTTGAAAAACATTTCAGAAAGAAGAGCATAAGGGTGAGGAGCTGTCTGCGATTGACTTGTTTAAGGCCACCCACAACAGCAAGAAGCACGGGTTTTCAGAGCCAGTCAAGACTACTATAGTAAGTCACTCCATGCTTTGTCCATGCCCTGTTTGATTCATGCCAGCTTTGATGCCAGCTTTGTCCATGCCAGCTTTGATGCTTTGATGATTTGATGATGTTTGATTTGGAGCCAGTTCCATGCTTTGGTGTTGTTTCATAGTTCCATGCTAGGCTTAATGAAAATATTAGATCAACTTAATGAAGATAGTTCCATGCTGTGTTCCATGCTTTGATGCTATTTGTTGCATTTTTTATGACATGATGAAATTTGATCTAAATGTTAGTCAGGAAGCCATCTTATATAGAACCACCATTCTAGGCTTAATGAAGCGATCATATTGTTCCAATTGCATGTCTCCAGGTCACTAGTCATCATCTTCTTGTATAGATTTTGTGTGTTGGTTTGGTTACTTCAAATAGTCCATTTGTGTGCTGGTTTGGTTTCTCCACAAATGCCTATCATTTTCCTCCATATGCTAGCTTGAGATGGAAGAAATGAAGGACGCGCCGGTACCAGAAGGTGAAGAGCCAAAGTCTACTGTTCAAATTGTCGAAGAAGTGCTGTTGAAATCTGTCAAGCAAAGCACATTCCTCACGAATGTTGGGCTCCAGTCATCTAGGAACAACTCCCGCAAAGCAACTGCTGAAGTATTTGCTCATGTTCGTGACCTTGAGCAGAAGCTGCAGAGGTCCGAGCTTCAAGCTGACCTGGTGCAAGAAGAATTGGCGGCAATCAAGATGAAGGCGGAAGAATCTGAAGCTGCACGCGACGAGGAACTTGAGCTGCTGTGTAAGAAGTCTCAAGAACAGGAAGAGAAGTTAGCCCACTTGATGGCTCTCTTCGGAGCTAAGGCAGTTTGATGGCTGTGCTGCTAAGGTAGTTGCATTGCTGTCTAGTTTGATGGCTGTGCAGTTTCTCTTTGAGCATTTTGTTGCATTGCTACCTAGTTTGAACCTGTGAAGTTAAGGCTGTTGCATTTTGTTGCATTTTGTGAACCTGTGAAGTTATGTGATCTTGTGAACCTGTGAAGTTATGTGAAGTTATGGATCACTTGTGAAGTTGTGGAGTTATTGTTTATTTTCTGTGAAGTTATGTGGATCACTTGTGCACCTGGGCTTGTGGATCACTTGTGCACCTGGGCCTTTCTGTTTATTGTTTATTTTATGTGAAGTTATGCAAAATGAGAACTTGGGCTCTAAAAAGGCCAAGGCCCAAACAAGAATTAGACCAAAAAGGCTTGGGACTAAAAAAGGAAATGACTGTAAGAATTTTTTTTATAAAAGGCTGCATAGCAGAAAATAAAAAGGCCAAGGCCCAAATTCGAACTAGACCAAAAAGGCTGTGGCCCAAAACAATAGTTGACTATAAAACAAAATTCATCAGAAAAAGGCTCCATTCCCAGAAAATAAAAGGCCAAATTATTAGGCCATGCCCATACACATAAGCAAAATAACGAGAGAAAAAAAATTAAACGGTCCGAATTATTGGGCTTGGCCCATGTAGATGGCTGAAATGGACCGGGCTGATTCTATTTTACGACCTTTTCATTTGATCGTAATTATGCCACATCAGCTTGCCACGGTGGATCTGACGTGGTGTGGTCGGATTGCTAGTGACCAAAATAATTGGTCGTAAATTCTACGACCTTTTTTTTGGTCATAAACGTCTACGACCATTCTAGAAGAAAGGTCGCTATAGTCAGTTTACGACCCTCAGCTTTTGACCTTCTGTTTTTGGTCACAAAAAGGTCACAAATTGATAACAGTGACCATTTAGTGACCAATAGTGGTGGTCACAAGTTGACATATTTCTTGTAGTTATAAAGGGAATAATAAATATGACAGAGAAAAAGTTCCAGAACCTAATGTCTCATGACTGCAACGTGATTATGACGCAACTGCTTCCGGTTGCATTGAGGGGGCTTCTACCGGAAAACGTTTGATTAGCCATTGTGAAGCTGTGTGCATTCCTCAATGCAACCTCTCAGAAGGTAATCGATCCAGAAATTATACCAAGGTTACAAAATGATTTGGTGCAATGTCTTGTCAGTTTCGAGTTGGTGTTCCCACCATCCTTCTTCAACATCATGATGCACATCCTAGTTCACCTTTGCGAAGATATTAATGTTTTGGGTCCTATATTTCTACACAATATGTTCCCCTTTGAGAGGTTCATGGGAGTCTTGAAGAAATATGTTCATAACCGTGCTAGGCCAGAAGGAAGCATCTCGAAGGGTCATGAAAATGAGGAGGTCATTGAGTTTTGTATTGACTTTATTCCTGACCTTAAGCCGATTGGTGTTCCTGAATCGCGACATAAGGGCAGACTGAATGGAAAAGGCACGCTAGGAGGGGATCAAATAATATGTATGGACAGGCATTCTCTCACTGAAGCACACTACACAGTTCTACAGAATTTCGCCGTGGTGGCTCCGTATATGGAGAAACACAAGAATTTTCTACACTCCAAACACCCGGAGCAGTCTGACGACTGGATTACACGTGAACAAACGAGGACTTTCGCTTGTTGGTTGCAGACACGTGCCATGCATGATGGAGATATTGAACATGACCTGTACTTGCTGTCCCAGTTACCATCTTCGAATATAATGACTTTCAAAGGGTACGAGATAAATGGGAATACATTTTACACGAACGCCCAAGATAAGAAGAGCACCAACCAAAACAGTGGTGTCCGCTTTGATGCAACAACCAACATGGGAAAGGAAACATATTATGGTTACATAGAGGACATATGGGAACTTAACTATGGAGGTGATTTGAAGGTCCCTTTGTTTTGGTGCAAATGGGTCAATATGACACGAGGCGGGGTAACGGAAGACCCGCAGTACAGAATGACAACAGTGGATCTCAATAATCTTGCGTATGCAGATGAACCATTTGTCCTAGCCAATGATGTGCCGCAGGTTTTCTATGTGAAAGACATGTCTACTAGGCCGAGAAAAATAAAAGATAAGAAAGCGAATGGATCATACGATGATCCAAAGCGCCACATAGTTCTTTCAGGGAAAAGAAACATCGTGGGAGTGGATGACAAGACAGACATGTCAGAAGATTATGAAAAGTTTGATGAAATTGCTCCATCCGAGCATCCAGTGAAATGATGAAGATTGTCCATGGTTACGGCACAAAGGGACACACGCGAAGAAGAAGTTTCACACTCAAAGATCCCACACTAGCATGTGATAGGCTTCACGGCCATCACTTTCTTCTGTAGTGACTTTCCAGACTTATATATCTGGAAAGTGCCACTTCGAACAAAATGGAGGGAATCTTTGTAATAGTTAGGGTACTTATGTGTTTTGGTATTTGAAACGCGAAGAAATTTTATGAGCAAAAACTGGATGCACTTCGTCTACAAATTAGTTCGTCCAATAATTCAATTTTAAACTATTCAAAAATTT
The DNA here is from genome assembly GCF_002162155.2 of Triticum dicoccoides. Classification (NCBI taxonomy): domain Eukaryota; kingdom Viridiplantae; phylum Streptophyta; class Magnoliopsida; order Poales; family Poaceae; genus Triticum; species Triticum dicoccoides. The sequence continues at coordinate 656,961,767 of NC_041393.1, forward strand.
GTAAACTACTGGCACTAACAGAAAGTTTGTAATTTTTTGTAACTATAGAAAAATTATTTAGAAATAAATAAATAAAAATAAATAAAGTAGAAAAGAAAAAAACTAAATTTTTTGGTGAGACAAAAACTAAATAAAAAATTAAACTATTCAAATTTGAAAACTACTCGCACTAACAGAAAGTTTGTAATTTTTTGTACATAAAGAAAAAATATTCAGAAATAAATAAATGAAAATAAATAAAGTAGAAAAGAAAAAAACTAATTTTTTGTTGAGACAAAAACTAAATAAAAAAATTAAACTATTCAAATTTGAAAACTACTCGCACTAACAGAAAGTTTATAATTTCTGTACCTAAAGAAAAAATATTCAGAAATAAATAAATGAAAATAAATAAAGTAGAAAAGAAAAAAACTAAATTTTTGTTGAGACAAAAACTAAATAAAAAGCCCACCTACTGGGCCACAGCTGCCTACATACGACCAGCAACCCAACCTGTAATTGGGCCAGGATGCAGGCCCGCAGGGCCTAGTAGGCCCACAGAGCTAAGAGGCGGAGTTAGGCCCAGAAGCCTGCTATAGAGAGGAGTTCGATACAGCAGCCGTGCCGGGGCTTTTAAACAGGTGCGGGGCGCCCTCGGCTAGCGAGGTGGGACTAATCTTGCCCGCACCGCACCTGCACCAGCGCACCCCCTTTAGTACCGGGTTGTGGCTACAACCGGTAATAAAGGGGGGGCCTTTAGTACTGATTGTAGCCAAAACCCGGTACTAAAGGGGGTGTGCTTCCCGCCACTTCGCCTGGTCAAAACAGACCTTTAGTACCGGTTAATGGCTCCAACCGGTACTAAAGGTAGGTTCTATATAAGAAAACACTTCAAAAAAATCGTCAGTTCTCCCTTTTCTTCTTCTCCCCTGCCCCGTCGCCGCCGCCCCTCGTCGCCGCCCCCATCACCAACCCCGTCCCGCGTCGTCGCTGCCCCCGTCCCGTGCCGTCGCTGTCCCCATCGTCGCGGTCCCCGTCGTGCCGTCGCCCCGTCCCGCGCCATCGCCGTCCGGCCCCTCGCCTTGCTGTCGTCGTCGCCTCGGATCGACCTCGCCTCACCATCGCCGTCGCCTGGACCTCGTCGTCGTTGTCGCCTCGACCTCGCTCGCGCCTGCTGTGAGTCCCTCCCTCGGCCTCTCCTCCCTCCAATCCACTGCGCCGCCGCCGCCGTCGGCCGCGCGCGCACACACACACTCACACTACACGCGCGCGCGCACAGACACACTTTTTCTATTTTTAGTTTTTAGTTTTTTCTATTTTTCATACAAAGTTTTAGATGAATTAATTAATTAGATTAGATTAATGTCAAATAGTATATAGAAATGTTAGAACTGTTATAGAAATGTCAGAAATTTTAGAAATATTAGTTTTAGCTAGATGAGTTAGATTAATTTCAAATTGTTATAGAAATATTAGTTTTTAGTTTCTTATAATTTTAGTTATATAAATTTAGAATTTGCATATAATAAATCACAATCCAATCATTTAAAAAATGTTACTTTTGCGGCGTGTAGTATTTGTTCTCGACGATGTCCGGCCCGCATCCTCGCCATTGGCCCGTTCGCGACGACGTCCTGCTTCAGAGGACTCATGTCCAGGACTGGGCTCCGACGGGCTGGCACTGGGAGGTGCTACCTTCAGGGGCTCACCGTTTGGTGAGGAACCCGGGTCCTGTCGTCGACCCTGAGCTCCTTTGGTGGCATGCCTGTTGGACACTTTCGGTGCGGAGGGAGACGGCCACGCCGGAGGTGGTGTGTCGCCGTGTCAGGGAGGAGGATGAGCACGTCCGTCGCTACATGGCTGCTATGGACGCTAGGTTCTCCAATACCTGGCAGGGTCTTTGGGGAGATGACCGGAGCTATGATCATGTGATGGTTCCTTCTCTTTGGGTGTCCATCGCCCATGCCTCAGGAACCGCGAGTGGCCTAGTTATTCTGTAGTATTCGATCTTTATTAGCTAGCTAGCTATTGATGTATTCGACATATAATATTCGAGACGATGTATTCTAGATTATATATCATTCGAGACGATTGCATGCATGCATATTGTAATTTGAATACTAAATTGTTTTATATTTCTTCTGGATTTGTTAAATAAAAGCTATGGTGGACAATGCCGGCAGAGAGGGAGAAGAGGCCCTGTTCGAGATCATACACTCCCCTCGCGTGCCAGATAATTGAAATGAAAAAGATGACGGCTCCCAATATCTGAACAATACCGGGGAGGGTGATGATATGATATTCGATCGCGATGACCGAATTGACGAAGTCATGGATTATGAAGGCGAAGAAATTAATGTTAGAAATATGCCCTAGAGGCAATAATAAAATGGTTATTATTATATTTCCTTGTTCATGATAATTGTCTATTTTTCATGCTATAATTGTATTGATCGGAAACCATAATACATTTGTGAATACATAGACCACACCATGTCCCTAGTGAGCCTCTAGTTGACTAGCTCGTTGATCAACAGATGGTCATGGTTTCCTGACTATGGACACTGGATGTCATTGATAACGGGATCACATCATTAGGAGAATGAGGTGATGGACAAGACCCAATCCTAAGCATAGCACAAGATCGTGTAATTCGTTTGCTAGAGCTTTTCTAATGTCAAGTATCATTTCCTTAGACCATGAGATTGTGTAACTCCCGGATACCGTAGGAGTGCTTCGGGTGTACCAAACGTCACAGCGTAACTGGGTGACTATAAAGGTGCTCTACAGGTATCTCCAAAAGTGTCTGTTGGATTGGCATGAATCAAGACTGGGATTTGTCACTCCGTGTGATGGAGAGGTATCTTTGGACCCACTCGGTAATGCATCATCATAATGAGCGCAATGTGACCTAGTGGTTGGTCACGGGATCATGCATTATGGAATGAGTAAAGTGACTTGCCGGTAACAACATTGAACGTGGTATTGGGATATCGACGATCAAATCTCGGGCAAGTGACGTACCAATTGACAAAGGGAATTGTATACGGGATTGATTGAATCTTCGATATCGTGGTTCATCCGATGAGATTATCATGGAGCATTTGGGAGCCAACATGGGTATCTAGATCCCGCTGTTGGTTATTGACCAGAGAGTTGTCTCGGACATGTCTACGTGTCTCCCAAACCCATAGGGTCTACACACTTAAGGTTCGGTGACGCTAGAGTTGTAGAGATATTAGTATGCGGTTAACCGAAAGTTGTTCGGAGTCCCGGATGAGATCTTGGACGTCACGAGGAGTTTTGGAATGGTCCGGAGGTAAACATTTATATATAGGAAGTCCAGTTTCGGCCACCGGGACAGTTTTGGGGGTCACCGGTATTGTACCGGGACCACCGGAAGGGTCCCGAGGGTCCACCGGGTGGGTCCACCTATCCTGGAGGTCCCCATGGGCTTAAGTGGCGTGGAAACCAGCCCCTGGTGGGCTGGTGTGCCCCACCAAAGGGCCCAAGGCGCCTAGAGTTGGAAACCCTAGGGGGTCGTTGCCCCCCGAGGGGGCATGCGCCCCCTGGTTGGAAACCCTAAGGGGGCCGTTGCCCCCCGAGGGGCCTCCCCCCCTCTAGATGGGATCTCCAAGGGGGCATGCGCCCTCCTAGCCCCTATATATAGTGGAGGGGAGGGAGAGCAGCCGCACCCTAAGTCCTAGCGCCTCACTCTCCCTCCCGTGACACCTCTTCCTCCTACAGTACCGCTTGGCGAAGCCTTGCTGGAATCCCGTTGCTTCCACCACCACGCCGTCGTGCTGCTGGATCTCCATCAACTTATCCTTCCCCCTTGCTGGATCAAGAAGGAGGAGACGTCTCCGCTCCGTACGTGTGTTGAACACGGAGGTGTCGTCCGTTCGGTGCTAGGATCATTGGTGAGTTGGATCATGACGAGTACGACTCCATCAACCCCGTTCTCTCGAACGCTTCCGCTCACGATCTACAAGGGTATGTATATGCACTCCTCTCTCTTGTTTCTATATGACTCCATAGATTGATCTTGGTGATGCATAGAAAATTTTAAATTTCTGCTACGATCCCCAACAGTGACATCATGAGCTAGGTCTATGCGCAGTTTCTATGCACGAGTAGAACACAAGATTGTTGTGGGTGTTGATTTTTTCAATTTACTTGCCACTACTAGTGTTATCTTGTTTCGGCGGCATTGTGGGATGAAGCGGCCTGGACCGACCTTACACGTACACTTACATGAGACAGGTTCCACTGATTGACATGCACTAGTTGCATAAGGTGGCTAGCGGGTTCTGTCTGTCCCACTTTAGTCGGATCGAATTTAATGAAAAGGGTCCTTATGAAGGGTAAATAGCAATTGGCATATCACGTTGTGGTTTTGGCGTAGGTAAGAAAGGTTCTTGCTAGAAACCTATAGCAGCCACGTAAAAAAACCTGCAACAACAATTAGAGGACGTCTAACTTGTTTTTGCAGCATGTGCCGTGTGATGTGATATGGCCCTGAAGGATGTGATGAATGAAATATATGTGATGTATGAGATTGATCATGTTCTTGTAATAGGAATCATGACTTGCATGTCGATGAGTATGACAACCGGCAGGAGCCATAGGAGTTGTCTTTATTTATTGTATCACCTGCGTGCCAATGAATAACGCCATGTAATTACTTTACTTTATTGCTAAACCGTTAGCCATAGTAGTAGAAGTAATAGTTGGCGAGACAACTTCATGAAGACACGACGATGGAGATCATGGTGTCATGCCGGTGACGATGATGATCATGGTGCCCCGAAGATGGAGATCAAAAGGAGCAAAAGGAGCAAAATGATATTGGCCACATCATGTCACTATTTGATTGCATGTGATGTTTATCATGTTTTTGCATCTTATTTGCTTAGAACGACGGTAGCATAAATAAGATGATCCCTCATAATAATTTCCAGAAAGTGTTCCCCCTAACTGTGCGCCGTTGCGAAAGTTTGTTGTTTCGAAGCACTATGTGATGATCGGGTGTGATAGATTCTAATGTTCACATACAACGGGTGTAAGCCAGATTTACACATGCAAAAACACTAAGGTTGACTTGACGATCCTAGCATGTAGAGACATGGCCTCGGAACACAAGAGACCGAAAGGTCAAACACGAGTCATATAGAAGATACGATCAACATGAAGATGTTCATCGATGATGACTAGTCTGTCTCACGTGATGATCGGACACGGCCTAGTTGACTCGGATCGTGTATCACTTAGATGACTAGAGGGATGTCTATCTGAGTGGGAGTTCATTAAATAATTTGATTAGATGAACTTAATTGTCATGAACTTAGTCTAAAATCTTTACAATATGTCTTGTAGATCAAATGGCCCACGTGAATGTTGTCCTCAACTACAACGCGTTCCTAGAGAAAACCAAGCTGAAAGACGATGGTAGCAACTATACGGACCGGGTCCGGAACATGAGGATCATCCTCATAGCTACCAAGAAAGCATATGTCCTTGAAGCACTGCTAGGTGAAGCACCACCCCTAGTGAACCAAGATGTTATGAACGCTTGGCAGTCGCGTGTTGATGATTACTCCCTGGTTCAGTGTGGCATGCTTTACAGCTTAGAATCGGGGCTCCAAAAACATTTTGAGCAGCACAAAGCAAATGAGATGTTCCAGGATCTGAGAATGGTTTTCTAAGCTAATGCCCGAGTTGAGAGATATGAAGTCTCCGACAAGTTCTATAGTTGTAAGATGGAGGAAAATAGTTCCGTCAGCGAGCACATACTCAAAATGTCTGGGTTGCACAACTTCTTGTCTCGGCCGGGAGTTAATCTCCCGGATGACGCGGTTGTTGACAGAATCCTTCAGTCGGTTCCACCGAGCTACAAGAGCTTTGTGATGAACTTCAATATGCAGGGGATGGAGAAAACCATTCCTGAAGTATATTCAATGCTGAAATCAGTGGAGGTGGGAATCAAAAAGGAACATCAAGTGTTGATGGTGCATAAAACCAATAAGTTCAAGAAGGGCAAGGGTAAAAAGGGTTTCAAGAAAGACGACAAGGGAGGTGCCGCGCCCGGCAAGCAAGCTGCCGGGAAGAAACCAAAGAATGGACCCAAGCCTGAGACTGAGTGTTTTTATTGCAAGGGAAGTAGTCACTGGAAGCGGAACTGCTCCAAGTACTTAGCGGACAAGAAGGCCGACAACACCAAAGGTATATGTGATATACATGTAATTGATGTGTACCTTACCAGTACTCGTAGTAGCTCCTGGGTATTTGATACCGGTGCGGTTGCTCATATTTGTAAATCAAAACAGGAGCTACGGAATAAGCGGAGACTGGCGAAGGACGACGTGACGATGCGCGCCGGGAATGGTTCCAAGGTCGATGTGATCGCCGTCGGCATGCTGCCTCTACATTTACCTACGGGATTAGTTTTAAACCCCAATAATTGTTATTTAGTGTCAGCTTTGAGCATGAACATTGTATCTGGATCTCGTTTCATACGAGAGGCTACTCATTTAAATACGATAATAATGGTTGTTCTATTTATATGAGAGATATGTTTTATGGTCATGCCCCGCTGACCAATGGTTTATTCTTAATGAATCTCAAACATGACGTTACACATATTCATAGTGTGAATACCAAAAGATGTAAGGTTGATAATGATAGTCCCACATACTTGTGGCACTGCTGCCTTGGTCACACTGGTGTCAAACTTACGAATCATTTAACACGTGCGAACCATGCCTCATGGACAAAATGACCAAGACTCCATTCTCCGGAACAATGGAGCGAGCAACCAACTTATTGGAAATCATACATACTGATGTGTGCGGTCCAATGAGCGTTGAGGCACGTGGTGGCTATCTTTATGTTCTCACCATCACTGATGACTTGAGAAGATATGGGTATGTCTACTTAATGAAACACAAGTCTGAGACCTTTGAAAAGTTCAAGGAATTTCAGAGTGAGGTTGAAGATCAACGTGACGGAAAAATAAAGTTCTTACGATCACATCGTGGAGGGGAATATTTAAGTCACGAATTTGGCACACACTTAAGGAAATATGGGATCATTTCACAAGTCACGCCGCCTAGAACACCTCAGCAAAATGGTGTGTCCGAACGTCGTAATCGCACTTTATTGGATATGGTGTGATCTGTGATGTCTCTTACCGATCTACCACTCTCATTTTGGGGCTATGCTTTAGAGACTGCCGCATTCACTTTAAATAGGGCTCTATCAAAATCCGTTGAGACGACACCGTATGAATTATGGTTTGGGAAGAAACATAAGCTATCGTTCCTAAAAGTTTGGGGATGCGATGCTTATGTCAAGAAACTTCAACCTGAAAAGCTCGAACCCAAGTCAGAAAAATGCGTCTTCATAGGATACCCTAAGGAAACCATTGGGTATACCTTCTACCTCAGATCCGAAGGCAAGATCTTTGTTGTCAAGAACGGGTCCTTTCTGGAGAAAGAGTTTCTCTCGAAGAAGTAAGTGGGAGGAAAGTAGAACTTGATGAAGTACTGCCTCTTGAAGCGGAAAGTAGCGCAGCTCAGGAAGATGTTTCTGTGGTGCCTGCACCGGCTAGAGAGGAGGTTAATGATGATGATCAAGGTACTTCAGATCAAGTTGCTCCTGAACTTCATAGGTCCACGAGGACACGTTCCACACCAGAATGGTATGACAACCCTGTCCTGGAAATCATGTTGTTAGACAACGGTGAACCTTCGAACTATGAAGAAGCGATGGCTAAGGATGGCAATGGGTCGGGTTTGGATCGGATTGAACAATATTAAAACCATGTCCATATCCATGCAGACAGTCTTTGCCCGCCCATGAAAAAATCCACGGGTGAAAAATTGTGTCCATGTCCAAACCCGATGGATATCCATACCCATTGGATATCCAGTGGGTCTTCTCAAGACAATAAATAAGACATATGAAATTGTTAGCAGGAGATAAGCTATTCCATTATTCACCTCATGGCAAGCTAGGCATCACTTATGGTAAATCATCATCCACTAACAACCTAATATCATTTAGTATTTTTATGAAAGATGAGAACGATGAGGAGATAAAAATAAGGGAAGGGGCGCTGGAGTACATTGCGGTGGGAATTGGATGTCAACTAAGAAAAGTTATGACGGGAATTGCACAAATTCTTTTGCATGCTTTAGATAACAAAGTGTTAAATTGCAGTGGAACATATGATAGTGGGGTAGGGATACCATATTTTTTCCATTAAGTAATAGTATCGGGTTGGGTTTGGGTATACCCATGGGTACAAGAGTATATCCATGCCCTACCCATGAGTAATCGGGTCTGGTTCGGGCGTTGCCCATGGGCACAAAAGCATATCCAAATCCTATCCATTCGGGTTGGATATCCATGGGTATCCATGTCCATGGGTAAAATTGCCATCCTTAGCGATGGCGGGCCCAGATTCCAACAAATGGCTTGAAGCCATGCAATCCGAGATAGGATTCATGTATGAAAACAAAGTTTGGACTTTGACAGACTTGCCCGATGATCGGCGAGCGATAGAAAATAAATGGATCTTTAAGAAGAAGACGGGCGCGGATGGTAATGTTACCATCTATAAAGCTCGACTTGTTGCTAAGGGTTATCGACAAGTTCAAGGGGTTGACAACGATGAGACCTTCGCACCCGTAGCGAAGCTTAAGTCCGTCTGAATCATGTTCGCAATTGCCGCATTCTATGATTATGAGATATGGCAAATGGACGTCAAAACGGCATTTCTTAATGGCTTTCTTAAGGAAGAATTGTATATGATGCAGCCGGAAGGTTTTGTCGATCTTAAGAATGCTAACAAGGTATGCAAGCTCCAGCGCTCCATCTATGGGTTGATGCAAGCATCTCGGAGTTGGAACATTCGCTTTGATGAAATGATCAAAGCATTTGGGTTTATGCAGACTTATGGAGAAGTCTGCGTTTACAAGAAAGTGAGTGGGAGCTCTGTAGCATTTCTCATATTATATGTAGATGACATAATGTTGATGGGAAATGATATAGAACTCTTGGAGAGCATAAAGGCCTAGTTGAATAAGTGTTTTTCAATGAAGGACCTTGGAGAAGCTGCTTACATATTAGGCATCAAGATCTATAGAGATAGATCGAGACGCCTCATAGGTCTTTCACAAAGCACATAACTTGGTAAGATATTGAAGAAGTTCAATATGGATCAGTCCAAGAAGGGGTTCTTGCCTGTATTGCAAGGTGTGAAATTGAGCTCAGCTCAAAGCCCGACCACAGCAGAAGATAGAGAAAGGATGAGTGTCATCCCCTATGCTTCAGCCATAGGGTCTATTATGTATGCCATGTTGTGTACCAGACCTGATGTAAACCTTGCCGTAAGTTTGGTAGGAAGGTACCAAAGTAATCCTGGCATGGAACACTGGACAGCGGTCAAGAATATCCTAAAGTACCTGAAAAGGACTGAGGATACATTTCTCATTTATGGAGGTGACGAAGAGCTCGTCGTAAAGGGTTACGTCGATGCTAGCTTCGACACAGATCTGGATGACTCCAAGTCACAAACCGGATACGTGTATATTTTGAATGGTGGGGCAGTAAGCTGGTGCAGTTGCAAGCAAAGCGTCATGGCGGGATCTACATGTGAAGCGGAGTACATGGCAGCCTCGAAGGCAGCACGTGAAGCAATCTGGATAAAGGATTTCATTACCGACCTAGGAGTTATTCCCAATGCGTCGGGCCCGATGACTCTCTTCTGTGACAACACTGGAGCTATTTCCCTTGCCAAGGAGCCCAGGTTTCACAAGAAGACCAGACACATCAAACGTCGCTTCAACTCCATTCATGAAAAAGTTCAAGATGGAGACATAGATATTTGTAAAGTGCATACGGATCTGAATGTCGCAGATCCGTTAACTAAACCTCTTCCGCGAGCAAGACATGATCAACACCAGAACTCTATGGGTGTTCGATTCATCACCAATGTAACTAGATTATTGACTCTAGTGCAAGTGGGAGACTGTTGGAAATATGCCCTAGAGGCAATAATAAAATGGTTATTATTATATTTCCTTGTTCATGATAATTGTCTATTGTTCATGCCATAATCGTATTGATCGGAAACCGTAATACATGTGTGAATACATAGACCACACCATGTCCCTAGTGAGCCTCTAGTTGACTAGCTCGTTGATCAACAGATGGTCATGGTTTCCTGACTATGGACATTGGATGTCATTGATAACGGGATCACATCATTAGGAGAATGATGTGATGGACACGACCCAATCCTAAGCATAGCACAAGATCGTGTAGTTCCTTTGCTAGAGCTTTTCTAATGTCAAGTATCATTTCCTTAGACCATGAGATTGTGTAACTCCCGGATACCGTAGGAGTGCTTTGGGTGTACCAAACGTCACAACGTAACTGGGTGACTATAAAGGTGCACTACAGGTATCTCCGAAAGTGTCTGTTGGGTTGGCATGAATCGAGACTGGGATTTGTCACTCCGTGTGACGGAGATGTTGAAGGAAATATGCCCTAGAGGCACTAATAAAGTTATTATTTATTTCTTCATATCATGATAAATGTTTATTATTCAAGCTATAATTGTATTAACCGGAAACATTACATGTGTGAATACATAGACAAACTTAATGTCACTAGTATGCCTCTACTTGACTAGCTCATTAATCAAAGATGGTGATGTTTCCTAAACCATAGACATGTGTTGTCATTTGATTAACGGAATCACATCATTAGGAGAATGATGTGATTGACTTGACCCATTGCGTTAGCTTAGCACTTGATTGTTTAGTATGTTGCTATCTTCATGACTTATACAAGTTCCTATAACTATGAGATTATGCAACTCCCATTTGCCGGAGGAACACTTTGTGTGCTACCAAACGTCACAACATAACTGGGTGATTATAAAGGAGCTCTACAGGTGCACCAAAGGTACATGTTGAGTTGGCGTATTTCGAGATTAGGTTTTGTCACTCTGATTGTTGGAGAGGTATCTCTAGGCCCTCTTAGTAATGCACATCACTATAAGCCTTGCAAGCAATGTAGCTAATGAGTTAGTTAAGTAATGATGCATTACGTAACGAGTAAAGAGACTTGTCGGTAACGAGATTGAACTACGTATTGGATACCGACGATCGAATCTCGGGCAAGTAACATACCGATGACAAATGGAACAACGTATGTTGTTATGCGGTTGGACCGATAAAGATCTTCGTAGAATATGTAGGAGCCAATATGAGCATCCAGGTTCCGCTATTGGTTATTGACCGGAAACGTGTTTCAGTCATGTCTACATAGTTCTCGAACCCGTAGGGTCCGCACGCTTAAGGTTTCGATGACAGTTATATTATGAGTTTATGAGTTTTGATGTACCGAAGTTTGTTCAGAGTCCCGGATGAGATTACGGACATGACGAGGAGTCTCGAAATGGTTGAGACATGAAGATTGATATATTGGAATCCTATGTTTGGATATCGGAAGTGTTCTGAGTGAAATCGGGATTTTACCGGAGTACCGGGAGGTTACCGGAACCCCCCGGGAGCTTAATGGGCCTTAGTGGGCCTAGGTGGAAGAGAGGAGAGTAGGCTTGGTCTAGTCCGCGCGCCCCTCCCCCCTAGTCCGAATAGGACAAGGAGAGGGGGCGGTGCCCCCCCTTTCCTTCCTCCCCTCCACCTCTTTCCCCTCTATCTCCTAGTCCAACATGGAAAAGGGGGGATTCCTACTCCCGGTAGGAGTAGGACTCCTCCGGCGCGCCTCTCCCCTTGGCCGGCAGCACCCCCCCTTGATCCTTTATTTACGGGGGCAGGGGGGCACCTCTAGGCACAACAATTGATCGCTTGATCTCTTAGCAGTGTGTGATGCCCCCCTCCACCATAGTCCTTGATAATATTGTAGCGGTGCTTAGGCGAAGCCCTGCGACGGTAGAACATCAAGATCGTCACCACACCGTCGTGCTGACGGAACTCTTCCCCGTCATTCTGCTGGATCGGAGTCCGGGGATCGTCATCGAGCTGAACGTGTGCTAGAACTCGGAGGTGTCGTAGTTTCGGTGCTTGATCGGTCGGCCCGTGAAGACGTACGACTACATCAACCGTGTTGTTCTAACGCTTCCGCTTTCGGTCTACGAGGGTACGTGGACAACACTCTCCCCTCTCGTTGCTATGCATCACCATGATCTTGCGTGTGCATAGGAATTTTTTTGAAATTACTACGTTCCCCAACAGTGGTATCCGAGCCTGGCTTTATGCGTAGATGTCATATGCACGAGTAGAACACAAGTGAGTTGTGGGCGATATAAGTCATACTGCTTACCAGCATGTCATACTTTGGTTCAGTGGCATTGTGATATGAAGGGACCCGGACCGACATTACGCGTACGGTTACGCGAGACTGGTTTCACCGCTACGAGCAATCGTTGCTTAAAGGTGACCAGAGGGTGTCTGTCTCTCTCACTTTAGTTGAACCGAGTGTGGCTACGCCCGGTCCTTGCAAAGGTTAAAACAACATCAACTTGACAAACTATCGTTGTGGTTTTGATGCGTAGGTAAGAACAGCTCCTGCTAAGCCCGTAGTAGCCACGTAAAATTTGCAAAAACAAAGTAGAGGACGTCTAACTTGTTTTTGCAGGGCATGTTGTGATGTGATATGGTCAAGACGTGATGCTATATTTTATTGTATGAGATGATCATGTTTTGTAACCGAGTTATCGGCAACTGGCAGGAGCCATAGGTTGTCGCTTTATTGTATGAAATGCAAACGCCCTGTAATTGCTTTACTTTATCACTAAGCGGTAGCGATAGTCGTAGAAGCAATAGATGGCGTAACGACAACGATGCTACGATGGAGATCAAGGTGTCGCGCCGGTGACGATGGTGATCACGACGGTGCTTCGGAGATGGAGATCACAAGCACAAGATGATGATGGCCATATCATATCACTTATATTGATTGCATGTGATGTTTATCCTTTATGCATCTTATCTTGCTTTGATTGATGGTAGCATTTTAAGATGATCTCTCACTAAATTATCAAGAAGTGTTGTCCCTGAGTATGCAGCGTTGCGAAAGTTCTTCGTGCTGAGACACCACGTGATGATCGGGTGTGATAGGCTCTACGTTCAAATACAATAGGTGCAAAACAGTTGCACATGCGGAATACTCAGGTTAAACCTAACAAGCCTAGCATATACCGATATGGCATCGGAACACGGAGACCAAAAGGTCGAACGTGAATCATATAGTAGATATGATCAACATAGTGATGTTCACCATAGAAACTACTCCATCTCACGTGATGATCGGACATGGTTTAGTTGATTTGGATCACGTGATCACTTAGATGACTAGAGAGATGTCTGTCTAAGTGGGAGTTCTTAAGTAATATGATTAATTGAACTTAAATTTATCATGAACTTAGTACCTGATAGTATTTTGCTTGTCCATGTTTGTTGTAGATAGATGGCTCGTGATGTTGTTCCATTGAATTTTAATGCGTTCCTTGAGAAAGCTAAGTTGAAAGATGATGGTAGCAATTACACGGACTGGGTCCGTAACCTGAGGATTATCCTCATTACTGCATAGAAGAATTATGTCCTGGAAGCACCGCTGGGTGCCAGGCCTGCTGCAGATGCAACTGATGACGTTAAGAACGTTTGGCAGAGCAAAGTTGATGACTACTCGATAGTTCAGTGTGCCATGCTTTACGGCTTGGAACCGGGTCTTCAACGACATTTTGAACATCATGGAGCATATGAGATGTTTCAGGAGTTGAAGTTAATATTTCAAGCAAATGCCCGGATTGAGAGATATGAAGTCTCCAATAAGTTCTATAGCTGTAAGATGGAGGAGAATAGTTCTGTCAGTGAACATATACTCAAAATGTCTGGGTATAATAATCACTTGATTCAACTGGGAGTTAATCTTCTTGATGATAGTGTCATTGACAAAATTCATCAATCACGGCCACCAAGCTACAAGAGCTTCGTGATGAACTATAATATGCAAGGGATGGACAAGACTATTCCCGATCTCTTCCTAATGCTAAAATCTGCGGAGGTAGAAATCAAGAAGGAGCATCAAGTGTTGATGGTCAATAAGACCACCAGTTTCAAGAAGAAGGGCAAAGGGAAGAAGAAGGGGAACTTCAAGAAGAATAGCAAGCAAGTTGCTGCTCAAGAGAAGAAACCCAAATCTGGACCTAAGCCTGAGACTGAGTGCTTCTACTGCAAGCAGACTGGACACAGGAAGCGGAACTGCCCCAAGTATTTGGCAGATAAGAAGGATGGCAGGTGAATAAAGGTATATGTGATATACATGTTATTGATGTGTACCTTACTAATGCTCGCAGTAGCACCTGGGTATTTGATATTGGTTCTGTTGCTAATATTTGCAACAGAAACAGGGACTACGGATTAAGCGAAGATTGGCTAAGGATGAGGTGACGATGCACATGGGAAATGGTTCCAAAGTCGATGTGATCGCGGTCGGCACTCTACCTCTACATCTACCATCGGGATTAGTTTTAGACCTAAATAATTGTTATTTGGTGCCAGCGTTAAGCATGAACATTATATCTGGATCTTGTTTGATGCGAGACGGTTATTCATTTAAATCAGAGAATAATGGTTGTTCTATTTATATTAGCAATATCTTTTATGGTCATGCACCCTTGAAGAGTGGTCTATTTTTATTAAATCTCGATAGTACTGATACACATATTCATAATGTTGAAGCCAAAATATGCAGAGTTGATAATGATAGTGCAACTTATTTGTGGCACTGCCGCTTGGGTCATATCGGTGTAAAGCGCATAAAGAAACTCCATACTGATGGACTTCTGGAATTACTTGATTATGAATAACTTGGTACTTGTGAACCGTGCCTCATGGGCAAGATGACTAAAATGCCGTTCTCCGGAACTATGGAGCGAGCAAATGATTTGTTAGAAATCATGCATACTGATGTATGTGGTCCAATGAATATTGAGGCTCGCGGCGGGTATCGTTATTTTCTCACCTTCACAGATGATTTGAGCAGATATGGGTATATCTACTTGATGAAACACAAGTCTGAAACATTTGAAAAGTTAAAAGAATTTCAGAGTGAAGTGGAAAATCATCGTAACAAGAAAATAAAATTTCTATGATCTGATCGTGGAGGAGAATATTTGAGTTACGAGTTTGGTTTACATTTGAAGCAATGTGGAATAGTTTCGTAACTCACGCCACCCGGAACACCACAACGAAATGGTGTGTCCGAAGTCGTAATCATACTTTACTAGATATGGTGCGATCTATGATGTCTCTTACTGATTTACCGCTATCATTTTGGGGTTATTCTTTAGAGACGGCCGCATTCACGTTAAATAGGGCACCATCAAAATCTGTTGAGACGACGCCTTATGAACTGTGGTTTGGCAAGAAACCAAAGTTGTCGTTTCTTAAAGTTTGGGGCTGCGATGCTTATGTGAAGAAACTTCAGCCAGATAAGCTCGAACCCAAATCAGAGAAATGTGTCTTCGTAGGATACCCAAAAGAGACTATTGGGTACACCTTCTATCACTGATCTGAGGGAAAGATTTTTGTTGCTAAATTCGGATCCTTTCTAGAGAAGGAGTTTCTCTCGAAATAAGTGAGTGGGAGGAAAGTAGAACTTGATGAGGTAACTGTACCTGGTCCCTTATTGGAAGGTAGTTCATCACAAGAACCGGTTCCTGTGACAACTACTCCAATCAGTGAGGAAGCTAATGATATTGATCATGAAACTTCAGATCAAATTACTACCGAACCTCGTACATCTACCAGAGTAAGATCTGCACCAAAGTGGTACGGTAATCCTATTCTGGAAGTCATATTACTTGACCATGGCGAACCTACGAACTATGAGGAAGCGATGATGAGCCCAGATTCTGCAAAATGGCTTGAGGCCATGAAATATGAGATGGGATCCATGTATGAGAACAAAGTATGGACATTGGTTGACTTGCTCGATGATCGGCAAGCCATCGAGAATAAATGGATCTTGAAGAAGAAGACTGATGCTGATGGTAATGTAACTGTCTACAAAGCTCGACTTGTTGCGAAAGGTTTCGACAAGTTCAAGGGGTTGACTACGATGAGACTTTCTCACCCGTAGTGATGCTTAAGTCTGTCTGAATCATGTTAGCAATTGCCGCATTTTATGGTTATTAAATTTGGCAAATGGATGTCAAAACTGCATTCCTGAATGGATTTCTGGAAGAAGAGTTGTATATGATGCAGCTAGAAGGTTTTATCGATCCAAAAGGTGCTAACAAAGTGTGCAAGCTCCAGAGATCCATTTATGGACTGGTGCAAGCATCTCGGAGTTGGAATAAACGCTTTGATAGTGTGATCAAAGCATATGGTTTTATACAGACTTTTGGAGAAGCCTGTATTTACAAGAAAGTGAGTGGGAGCTCTGTAGCATTTCTAATATTATATGTAGATGGCATATTGTTAATTGGAAATGATATAGAATTTCTGGATAGCATAAAGGGATACTTGAATAAAAGTTTTTCGATTAAAGACCTCGGTGAAGCTGCTTACATATTGGGCATCAAGATCTATAGAGATAGATCAAGATGCTTAATTGGACTTTCACAAAGCAAATACCTTGATAAAGTTTTGAAAAAGTTCAAAATGGATCAGGCAAAGAAAGGGTTCTTGCCTGTATTACAAGGTGTGAAGTTGAGTCAGACTCAATGCCCGACCACAGCAGAAGATAGAGAAAAAATGAAAGATGTTCCCTATGCTTCAGCCATAGGCTCTATCATGTATGCAATGTTGTGTACCAGACCTGATGTATGCTTAGCAATAAGTTTAGCAGGGAGGTACCAAAGTAATCCAGGAGTGGATCACTGGACAGCGGTCAAGAATATCCTGAAATACCTGAAAAGGACTAAGGATATGTTTCTCGTTTATGGAGGTGACAAAGAGCTGGTCATAAATGGTTACGTCGATGCAAGCTTTGACACTGATCCGGACGATTCTAAATCGCAAACCGGATACGTGTTTATATTGAACGGTGGAGCTGTTAGTTGGTGTTGTTCTAAACAAAGTGTCGTGGCAGGATCTACATGTTAATCGGAGTACATAGCTGCTTCAGAAGCAGCAAATGAAGGAGTCTGGATGAAAGAGTTCATTTCCGATCTAGGTGTCATACCTAGTGCATTGGGACCAATGAAGATCTTCTGTGACAATACTGGTGCAATTGCCTTGGCATAGGAATCCAGATTTCACAAGAGGACCAAGCACATCAAGAGACGATCCAATTCCATCCGGGACCAAGTCCAGGTGGGAGACATAGAGATTTGCAAGATACATACGGATCTGAATGTTGCAGACCCGTTGACTAAGCCTCTTCCACGAGCAAAACATGATCAGCACCAAGACTCCATGGGTGTTAGAATCACTACTGTATAATCTAGATTATTGACTCTAGTGCAAGTGGGAGACTGCAGGAAATATGCCCTAGAGGCAATAATAAAGTTATTATTTATTTCCTCATATCATGATAAATGTTTATTATTCATGCTATAATTGTATTTACCGGAAACATGATACATGTGTGAATACATAGACAAACTTAATGTCACTAGTATGCCTCTACTTGACTAGCTCATTAATCAAAGATGGTTATGTTTCCTAAACCATAGACATGTGTTGTCATTTGATTAACGGGATCACATTATTAGGAGAATGATGTGATTGACTTGACCCATTCCGTTAGCTTAGCACTTGATCGTTTAGTATGTTGCTATCTTCATGACTTATACAAGTTCCTATAACCATGAGATTATGCAACTCCTGTTTGCCGGAGGAACACTTTGTGTGCTACCAAACGTCACAACGTAACTGGGTGATTATAAAGGAGCTCTGCAGGTGTCACCAAAGGTACATGTTGAGTTGGCGTATTTCAAGATTAGGTTTTGTCACTCCGATTGTCGAAGAGGTATCTCTGGGCCCTCTCGGTAATGCACATCACTATAAGCCTTGCAAGCAATGTAGCTAATGAGTTACAGAATGATGCATTACGTAACGAGTAAAGAGACTTGCCGATAACGAGATTGAACTAGGTATTGGATACCGACGATCGAATCTTGGGCAAGTAACATACCGATGACAAATAGAACAACGTATGTTGTTATGCAGTATGATCGATAAAGATCTTCATAGAATATGTAGGAGCCAATATGAGCATCCAGGTTCCGCTATTGGTTATTGACTGGAAACGTGTTTCAGTCATGTCTACATAGTTCTCGAACCCGTAGGCTCCGCACGCTTAAGGTTTCGATGACAGTTATATTATGAGTTTATGAGTTTTGATGTACCAAAGTTTGTTTGGAGTCCCGGATGAGATTACGGACATGACGAGGAGTCTCGAAATGGTCGAGACAAGAATATTGATTTATTGGAAGCCTATGTTTGGATATCGGAAGTGTTCCGAGTGAAATCGGGATTTTACCGGAGTACCGGGAGGTTACCGTAACCCCCGGGGAGCTTAATGGGCCTTAGTCGGCCTAGGTGGAAGAGAGGAGAGGAGGCTAGGGCTGGGCCGTGCGCCCCTCCCCCCTAGTCCGAATAGGACAAGGAGAGGGGGGCGGCGCCCCCCCTTTCCTTCCTCCCCTCCACCTCTTTCCCCTCTCTCTCCTAGTCCAACATGGAAAAGGGGGGGGGTCCTACTCCCAGTAGGAGTAGGACTCCTCCAGCGCGCCTCTCCCCTTGGCCAGCCGCACCCCCCCTTGCTCCTTTATATATGGGGGTAAGGGGGCACCTCTAGGCACAACAATTGATCTCTTGATCTCTTAGCCGTGTGCGGTGCCCCCCTCCACCATAGTCCTCGATAATATTGTAGCGGTGCTTAGGTGAAGCCCTGCGACGGTAGAACATCAAGATCGTCACCACGCCGTCGTGCTGACGGAACTCTTCCCCGACATTCTGCTGGATCGGAGTCCGGGGATCGTCATCGAGCTGAACGTGTGCTAGAACTCAAAGGTCCAGTAGTTTCGGTGCTTGATCGGTCGGGCCGTGAAGACGTACGACTACATCAACCGCGCTATTCTAACGCTTCCGCTTTCAGTCTATGAGGGTACGTGGACAACACTCTCGCCTCTCGTTGCTATGCATCAGCATGATCTTGCGTGTGCGTAGGAATTTTTTTGAAATTACTACGTTCCCTAACAGATGTATCTCTGGGCCCACTCGGTAATGCATCATCCTAATGAGCTCAATGTAACCAAGTGGTTGGTCATGGGATCATGCATTATGGAACGAGTAAACACTACTAGGGAAAACCTTATACACAGAATCTTAGCAGCAGCGTGGTTTAAAAACAAACGATACTGCTAATTAGCAGTAGCGAGCTTGAAGAAACCGTGCTACTAATAACCCGATAGTAGTAGCGCGGGTTTTTACCCCTCGCTACTACAAAGTGATTTCCACCGTGCCTCCCGGGACCATTTGTAGTAGTAGCGGGTTATAAACCTACGCTACTACTAAGTCGATAGTAGTAGCGCTGGTTATAAACCCCACGCTACCACCTGCATCTGCTCCCACCCCACCAACCACTCCACCGTCCACCCGCCCACATTTATCAAAAAAAGTTCCACCCAAACCTCGATCCAAATCCCCTCCACCGCCGGCCTTCTTCCACCTCCTCTCCTCTCCCAATCCACGAGTGTGTGTAGCCCCGAGCGCTGCAGCCGGCCGGCAAGGCCTCCGCACGACCGGCGCCACCGCCACCCACACCCCTCCCCTCACTAGAAGACGAGGAGAAGAGAATAGGTCAGGCGGCGGCTCTCAATCCGAGATCCGCCAAGGGCTTGGACCTGGAGATCCACATCCATGGCCGACGGCTAGGACCTGGAGCTCCACCTCCATGGCGCTGGCGCATCTCCCCAATCGTGAGCTCGTGCGCCTGGACAGGACCTCCATCTGTCCATCTGCTTCTGCTCCGTTCGGCCGACGACTCCATGGCCGCCAAGGTTCTCTCTCGATCTACCTCCATTTCCCTTTCCTTTTTTCCTTCCCTTCCCTCCCTCATGCGCAGCCAACTTTGGTTTGCATAGACGTAGACGCACACACACAATAGTGTTGCTGACTTGTTGCGTGAGGCAGCAGGCGAGGTGAGGTGAGGCAGGAGAGGACTACCCCAAGAGCCTACAAGCCCTCCTTCCTCCACAACAATGAACAGATCCAACGGCCGTACCCACCTTCTTCCGATCCCCAATCTAATTTCTCTTCCTCTCTTGCAAAGGAAGGACAAATTTGATGTTGTACCCGTCACTGTCGAGTCTCACAATCCCATATCAATTCATCTTCTCATCTATCTCAGTGGTGAATTACTACTATTATTATTATACATGTCGTCCTGTAGGTAAATTTGACCTTAATTTTGGCCCAATGTATGTACTGTAGATCTGAAAGTCCGCTTCTCCAATTCTTCTTATTTAAATGAGGCCAACTTTGTTCAAAGCAGAGTTGAGTTGAATGAATCATTAGGTTCGCTGGGATTCCACCTATTTGTGGTGTCCTTCCTCTAGCTGCTGACTATTATTGGGAATTATTACTAGTTCATGAACTATTATTGAATGAATCATTAAGTAGTATGTGTGTGTATGATAGGCCTGTTGTTGTGTTCATGTGAATATCATCATACTGTCGTGTGGTAATTTCGTAGCGGATCAATGTGTTGGATGATGGATCAATCTCTATATATCTGCTGTTGAATGGCTGCCCTGTGAATGGTTCTACGCTCTGCGATGAACAGATCATTGCGTGGCATGCCTTGTCGGCCTGTTCATGTAATGAGTTGTTGCTTGCCATAGCATATAGATCACTTATAAATGAAAATGGCAGATTTAACTCAGTTCACTCCATTTTAATTCAGTCCATGCAATGTGTTTATTTTATCTTAATTTGGCATAGCATATAGAGGTTTATGTCTGGCCTATTCATGTAATGTGTTTATTTTAACTCAGTTCAGTCCATTTTATTTTTTGCAGATAACGGATTGTAAATAATTTTGAGTTGCCCACAAGAGAAATAGAGGTTTGGAGTGACAATTGAAGCCGGCACAAACTGAAACTACCACAGGTTGCATGTGAAAATCCACCTTATGCATATATTCATTTATTTTTTAAGTTACTATTAAGAAAAACTCGAATATGAAAAAATCCACCTTCATTTTAATATTCTGCACAATATTGGATCATAGTTCACTTGTCATTTTATAGTTGTTTGCTTCGTGCTATTTAAATTACATATTGTAGTAAACTGAAAGATGCTCTTGTCTGGTCCTTGAATAAAATTCCACTAGGCCTATGCGCCGTTGGACGGGGGTCATCCTCCTGTTCTAAAAAAATGCGCAGTTGGACTAGGTTTCCTTTTGTTCAGTTAGAATCTTGATGTTTTGTTTCCCCTATAAGTTAGCTAACTTCCCTTTTCTTGATGAAATTGTCAGGAGTGATAGTTTCTTCATATCTAGTTCTATCAGAGATATGTTCGATGTTCATGCAGAGCCATGGACCATTCTATTCTCTATGACCCCGGCGACGGAGGCTGCCAGGACGGAGCCGATGGCTCCGGCCAGCGAAGGGAAGGCATATGGCGAGTGGGTCAATGTATTTGGGTGAGGAAACCATGATGCTCTTCTTTACTTGTTTTTTGAGGAAGCTGTAGCCTCCCGCATGCGCATGGTATATTCAGTTGTGCAAGTGGGTAGTATCTTGATTTCCACTGGACATGTTGCCAAGGAGCTGAAAACAAATGATGCTTTGCATAGGTTCATGGCCCTGCCATGTGCTTGCTCATGTCTATGTCCATGAGCAACATCAAAATCAATCATTTAGTAGCATATCGTCTTAGACCTTAGTACTTGCCCTAGCAACTGGATATACCGGACTCTATAGTGCTAGTGCACTTTTATTTTTGTTAAATGTGTACACCCTGCCTGAGGAAACAGTAGTCGTCACTTAGCTTTTTGTTGGTGCCTTATATAGGATGCACTTCCTCTATTACCGGACGACATCCACTAGGTTGATGATCCTAAACAGCCTGGGAGAGTGAATGCTTCAATGCTCATCACATACGTGTATGTAGAGTCTGGACTAGTTCATAATATGTTTTCAACATTTGTACTACTAGATAAGTAGTAATTCTAAAAAACTTTGTGGCTTGCAAAAACCAGATTGCAAGTAATTCTTAACATCTTTGTAGCTTGCCAGAACATACTTGAAATCAGTTGACACATGACCCCCGCGACAGAAGGCACTGATTAATGCTAATGATTTAGTAACTACAAATTTCTGTATTTTTCTTTGCCTTGTCCCGCCCAGCAATGTATTGTATTTGTCTTCCAAGACTGAACTTGGTGCCAAACATTGCGGCGCGAAGTAAACACATCACCCTGCCTGATGTGGTACTATATATAGTGAATAACCTAACAAGAAATCTGATAACACACAAAGTAATTTAGTTCACATATGCATTTCTGTGTTTCTTTTGGACTTTATGTTTTTCTATGCATTTGCGAAATCTATATATTTAGTTTGAATAAGAAGTGAGGAATTAAGCATATATATTCGGCATGAGCCCCTTTAAATTGCTAGATGATAAGGAATGTTAACTTAATGGGTCTTGTGAATTATAATATACTATTTAGTTTAACTGATGCAATTTGCGTACTAACTAGTTTTCACTTTCCCGACGTGGGCGCAGGGGTGATCGACGGTGACTAGCGTGGCCCGGTGGGCGTTGCGCTCTTCAACCACTTGGAGGCGGACTCTGCTGTGAAGCACGGTGGCCACGTCGAACAGATGAACGTCCAGGTGATTTTGACACCGGAGGTCTTCGAGGTGGATGTCCTCGACGCCATCGTCCGGGGGAAGGAGGATTCGGGTACATTGGTGTCTGAACTCCAAGCCTTGGTAGATATATATAGAGAAGTGATTTGTTTAGGTTGGTGGTGGACCACTAGGGGAGGTACTTCGATGATGGTTGTGTGTCTGATGTTAAATGGAATCCTGAGATGGTTCTGTGACGTTGGTTTGCTTTGCAATGGACGTAATACCATTCATGAATACCATATCTAACTTTTATTTTTTTAATTCCTAAAATGTTAGTAGTAGCGTGGGTTAAAAGTGAGCGCTACTAGTAGTTAGGTTACTAGTTAGGTTAGTAGTAGCGTGGGTGTTAGCTTAGTAGTAGCGCGGGTGCACCCGCGCTACTACTAATCATTTAGTAGTAGCGCAGGTTTAGCCCATGCTACTAGTAACAGTTAGCTGTAGCGCCTTATTGGTACCGCGGCTGTCCGCGCTGCTGATAGCCTAAAAACCCGCGCTGCTGCTAGCCTTTTCCCTAGTAGGGAAAGTGACTTGCCGGTAACGAGATTGAACGAGGTATTGTGATACCAACGATCGAATCTTGGGCAAGTAACGTACCGATTGATAAAGGGAATTGTATACGGGATTGATTGAATCCTCGACATCGTGGTTCATCCGATGAGATTATCGTGGAGCATGTGGGAGCCAACATGGGTATCCATATCCCGCTGTTGGTTATTGACTAGAGAGTTGTCTCGGTCATGTCTACGTGTCTCTCGAACCTGTAGGGTCTACACACTTAAGGTTCGGTGACGCTAGAGTTGTAGAGATATTAGTATGCGGTTAACCAAAAGTTGTTCGGAGTCCCGTATGAGATCCTGGATGTCACGAGGAGTTCCAGAATGGTACAGAGGTAAAGATTTATATATAGGAAGTCCAGTTTCAGCCACCGAGAGAGTTTCGAGGGTCACCGGTATTGTACCGGGACCACCGGAAGGGTCCCGGGGGTCCACCAGGTGGGGCCACCTATCCCAGAGGGCCCCATGGGATGAAGTGGCGTGGGAACCAGCCCCTGGTGGGCTGGTGCGCCCCACCCAAGGGACCAAGGCGCCTAGGGTTGGAAACCCTAGGGGTCGTTGCCCCCCGATGGGGCATGCGCCCCCCTGGTTGGAAACCCTAAGTGGGCCGTTGCCCCTCGAGGGGCCGCCGCCCCCCCCCCCTCTAGATGGGATCTCCAAGGGGGCAGGCACCCCCCCCCTAGCCCCTATATATAGTGTATGGGAGGGAGGGCAGCCGCACCCTTTGAACTATTGATTTACGTAATTGGAAGTAACCAATTAGGTTTACGATGAAACCTAGAAATCGATCACTGATCCAATTTGACTACCTCTACGGGATAGACCTCAACCAAAAACTGTTGAGTAACGGCAGCAAGTGATTGAGTTCAGTAGTTCCTCATAGAAAATTATTGGCTCTAGAGATATGGTAATATGGAGAAGACAAAATTGTTTGAAGCACGCACAGAACCGGAAGCGCCCCTTGTTTCGAAGAAAGCCCTGGCGCCTCCCTCTCCCTCCCGTGACACCTCTTCCTCCTCCAGTAGCACTTGGCGAAGCCCTGCTGGAATGCCGCTGCTTCCACCACCACGTCGTCGTGCTGCTAGATCTCCATCAACTTCTCCTTCCCCCTTGCTGGATCAAGAAGGAGGAGACGTCTCCGCTCCGTACGTGTGTTGAACACGGAGGTGTCGTTCGTTTGGCGCTAGGATCATCGGTGATTTGGATCATGACGAGTACGACACCATCAACCCCGTTCTCTTGAACGCTTCCGTTCGTGATCTACAAGGGTATGTAGATGCACTCCTCTCTCTCTCTCGTTGCTAGATGACTCCATAGATTGATCTTGGTGATGCGTAGAAAATTTTAAATTTCTGCTACGATCCCCAACAATTAATGATTATGATGGCGAAGAAATTAATGATTATGATGGCGAAGAAAATGTTGATCTTGATAAAAAACAAACTGGTGAGGTATATTTATATAAGCAGGCATCTGGTGATCATCACATGTTTTAAATGATTTGAAGATATATTAACGAATCGATCTTTCTTCTTTTCAGCCCTCCGGATCGAGCAAATCTTCTACAGGAAGAGTGCGAGGCTCGGGAAAAAAGTTGAAGCAGGGCGTAAAGTACAACATCGATGCCGTCAAAACTAATGGTGAACCAAAAGCGCCTAAGAACATTGCGAACAAGTTCGTTCGTCAGTGCGGAGTTCTTGTGAAGGACAAACTCCCAATCTCCCTTCAAGAATGGAAATAGCCATCAAAGCCCCGTCCAGATCTTACTTTTGTCGATGACAGAGCAAAAAAGCACTTTGGGAAGATCTCATGGAACATTTCACCCTACCAGATCATTTCACAACTGCAGATGTGGAGAAAGTCAAGGACGCTGCTCTTAGAAAGATGGCAATTGCATTCAACAACCACAAGAAAACCGTATGGAGTAACTACGTCAAAGTAGGAAAGAAGACTCCAGAATTCAGGGAAACACTGGAGAACGAAAGAGAACACTGGGACGATTTCGTGAAATTCAAGGAATCAGAATTATCTAAGGAACAGTCCAGAAAAAACAAGGCCAATACCGCAAAAAAGCAGCAATTCCATAGGCTGGGGCCAGGTGGCTACGCGGTGGCAATTCCTAAGTGGGATAAGTCTGAACAAGAGATGCTGGCCGCACAGGTCACTCCAGTTACATTGAGCTGGCCCCCCAGGTGCAGAAGTTGGTTCTATGCGCATGGGGGGGCGTTGGACCCGAACACAGGTGAGGTTTCGAAGAAGGCATGTCTTAAAGGAGCCGATGATAAGTTAGTTGAAGCAATTGAAGAAGCTCGAAAGGGGGTGTTCATGCCCAACAAAGAGAACGACAAGCTTACGCGCACCCTGGGAAATCCTGAACACCCAGGAAGAACACGAGGCAAGGGCGTTGTTCCGTGGTATGAGGGCTTTTCTGAGTGGAACGCCGACTACAGAAGTCGTGCGAGAATGAAGATGGAGGAGGAGAAGAAGAAGAAGCTAGAGAATGTTGGGGAACGTAGCAGAAATTCAAAATTTTCTATGCATCACCAAGATCAATCTATGGAGATTCTAGCAACAAGAGAGGGAGAGGATGAGCATCTTCATACCCTTGAAGATCGCTAAGCGGAAGCGTTACAAGAACGTGGTTTAAGGAGTCGTCCTCGTAGCGATTCAGATCGCGGTTGATTCCGATCTAAGCACCGAACAATGGCGCCTCCGCGTTCAACACACGTACAAACCGGTGACGTCTCCCATGCCTTGACCCAGAAAGGAGAGAAGGAGAGGTTGGGGAAGACAACTCCAGCAGCAGCACGACGGCGTGGTGGTGTTGGAGCAGCATGGTACTCCGGCAGGGCGTCGCCAAGCACCGTAGAACAAGGAGGAGGTGTTAGAGGAGGGAGGGGCTGCGCCAGGGAAGGGGTAATGCAGCCCTCCCACCCGCCTCTATTTATAGGGTGAAGGGGAGAGGGGGCCGACCCCTCTAGATCCCATCTAGAGCGGGGGCGGTGGCCAGGAGGGGTGGCTTGCCCCCCACGCAAGGTGGAGGCGCCCCCCTCCCCTAGGGTTTCCAACCCTAGGCGCCTTGGGCCCTTGGGGAGGGGAAAACCAGCCCACTAGGGGCTGGTTCCCTCCCATATTGATCCCATTATGTCCCCCGGGTCAAGTGGCCCCACCCAGTGGACCTCTGGACACCTTTCGGTGGTCCCGGTACAATACCGATAACCCCCAAAACCATTTCGGTGACTGAAATTGGACTTCCCATATATAAATCTTCACCTCTGGACCATTTCGGAACTCCTCGTGACGTCTGAGATCTCATCTGAGACTCCGAATAACCTTCGATAACCACGTACAAACTTTCCCTATAACCCTAGCGTCATCGAACCTTAAGTGTGCAGACCCTACGGGTTCGGGAATCATGCAGACATGACCGAGACAACTCTCTGGCCAATAACCAATAGCGGGATCTGGATACCCATGTTGGCTCCGACACGTTTCACGATGATCTCATCAGATGAACCACGATGTCGAGGATTCAAGCAACCCCGTATACAATTCCCTTTGTCAATTGGTACGTTACTTGCCTGAGATTCGATCGTTGGTATCCCAATAGCTCGTTCAATCTCGTTACCGGCAAGTCACTTTACTCATTCCATAATGCATGATCCCATGACTAACTACTTAGTCACATTGAGCTCATTATGATGATGCATTACCGAGTGGGCCCAGAGATACCTCTCCATCATACGGAGTGACAAATCCCAGTCTGGATTCGTGCCAACCCAACAGACACTTTCGAAGATACCTGTAGTGCACCTTTATAGCCACCCAGTTATGTTGTGACGTTTGGTACACCCAAAGCATTCCTACAGTATCCGGGAGTTTCATAATCTCATGGTCTAAGGAAATGATACTTGACATTAGAAAAGCTCTTAACAAACGAACTATACGATCTTGTGCTATGCTTAGGATTGGGTCTTGTCCATCACATCATTCTCCTAATGATGTGATCCCGTTATCAATGACATCCTATGTCCATGGTCAGGAAACCATAACCATCTATTTATCAACGAGCTAGTAAACTAGAGGCTCACTAGGGACATGTTGTGGTCTATGTATTCACAGATGTATTACGGTTTCCATTTAATACAATTATAGCATGAACAATAGACAATTATCATGAACAAGGAAATATAATAATAACCATTTTATCATTGCGTCTAGGGCATATTTCCAATAGTCTCCCACTTGCACTAGAGTCAATAATCTAGTTCACATCACTATGTGATTGTAATGAATCCAACACACATGGTTTTTGATCATATCTTGCTTGTGAGAGAGGTTATTAGTCAACGGGTCTGAACCTTTCAGAACCGTGTGTGCTTTACAAATATCTATGTCATCTTGTAGATGCAGCTACCAGGCGCTACTTGGAGCTATTCCAAATAACTGCTCTACTATACGAATCCGGTTTACTACTCAGAGTTATCCAGATTAATATCAAAGTTTGCATCAACATAACCCTTTACTACGAACTCTTTTACCACCTCCATAATCAAGAAAATTCCTTAGTCCACTAGTTACTAAGGTTAAGTTTGACCGCTGTCATGTGATCCATTCCTGGATCACTCTTGTACCCCTTGACTGACTCATGGCAAGGCACACTTCAGGTGTGGTACTCAGCATAGCATATTGTAGAGCCTATGTCTAAAGCATAGGGGACGACCTTCGTCCTTTCTCTCTCATCTGCCGTGGTCAAGTCTTGAGTCTTACTCAATACTCACACCTTATAACACAGCCAAGAACTCCTTCTTTGCTGATCTATTTTGAACTCCTTCAAAATCTTGTCACGGTATGTATTCGTTTGGAAGTACTATTAAGCATTTTTTTATCTATCCTTATAGATCTTGATGCTCAATGTTCAAGTAGCTTAATCCAGGTTTTCCATTAAAAAACACTTGTCAAATGACCCTATATGCTTTCCAGAAATTCTACAGCATTTCTGATCAACAATATGTTAACAACATATACTTATCAGAAATTCTATAGTGCTCCCACTCACTTCTTTGGAAATACAAGTTTCTCATAAACTTTGTATAAACCCAAAATCTTTGATCATCTCATCAAAGCGTATATTCCATCTCCGAGATGGTTACTCCAGTCCTTAGAAGGATTGATGGAGCTTTGCATACTTGTTAGCATCTTTCAGGATTGACAAAACCTTCTGGTTGTATCACATACAACCTTTCCTCAAGAAAATCGTCGAGGAAACAATGTTTTGACATCCTATCTGCAAGACTTCATAAATAATGCAGTAACTGCTAATATAATTCCAATAGACTCTTGGCATCGCTACGAGTAAGAAAGTCTCATCATAGTCAACTCCTTGAACTTATCGGAATACATCTTAGCGACAAGTCGAGGTTTCTTAATGGTGACACTTACCATCATTGTCCGTCTTCCTTTTAAAATCCATCTGTACTCAACAGCCTTACGACCATCGAGTAGTTCTTCCAAAGTCTATACTTTGTTTTCATACATGGATCCTCTCTCGGATTTTATGGCCTCGAGCCATTCATCGGAATCCGGGCCCACCATCGCTTCTCCATAGCTCATAGGTTCATTGTTGTCTAACAACATCACCTCCAAGACAGGATTACGTACCACTCTGAAGTAGTACGTATCCTTGTCGACCTATGAGTTTTGGTAGTGACTTGATCCGAAATTTCATGATCAATATAATCAACTTCCACTTCAATTGGTGTAGGTGCCACAGGAACAACTTCTTGTGCCCTGCTACACACTAGTTGAAGTGACGGTTCAATAACCTCATCAAGTCTCCACCATCCTCCCACTTAATTCTTTCGAGAGAAACTTTTCCTCGAGAAAGGACCCGATTCTAGAAACAATCCCTTTTGCTTCCGGATCTGAGACAAGAGGTACACCCAACTGTTTTTGGGTGTCCTATGAAGATGCGTTTATCCGCTTTGGGTTCGAGCTTATCAGCCTGAAACTTTTTCACATAAGCATCGCAGCCCCAAACTTTTAAGAAATGACAGCTTAGGTTTCTCTAAACCATAGTTTGTACAGTGTCGTCTCAATGGAATTACATGGTGCCCTATTTTAAAGTGAATGCGGTTGTCTCTAATGCCTAACCTATAAATGATAGTGGTAATTCAATAAGAGACATCATTGTATGCACCATATCCAATAGGGTGCAGTTATGATGTTCGGACACACCATCACACTATGGTGTTCTAGGCGGTATTAGTTGTGAAACAATTTCCACAATGTATTAATTGTGTACCAAACTCGCAACTCAGATATTCACCTCTATGATCATATCATAGTCATTTTATCCTCTTGTCACAAAGATCTTCAACTTCACTCTGAAATTATTCAAACCTTTCAATAATTCAGACTTGTATTTCATCAAGTAAATATACTCAACATCTACTCAAATCATTTGTGAAATAACAGCATAACGATATTCACTGCGTGCCTCAGCACTCATTGGATTGCACTCATCAAATGTATTGCTTCCAACAAGTTGCTCTCTTGTTCCATCTCACTGAAAATGAGGCCTTTCAGTCATCTTGCTCATGTGGTATGATTTGCATGTCTCAAGTGATTGAAAATCAAGTGAGTCCAAATAATCCATCTGCATGGAGTTTATTCATGCGTATATACCAATAGACATGGTTCGCATGTCTCAATCTTTTCAAAAAAATGAGTGAGTCCAAAGATCCATCAACATGGAGCTTCTTCATGCGTTTTATACCAATATGACTCAAATGGCAGTGCCACAAGTATGTGGTACTATCATTACTTTTGGTACGAACATGTGTATCACCATGATCGAGATTCAATAAACTCATTTTAGGTGCAAGACCATTGAAGGTATTATTCAAATAAACAGAGTAACCATTATTCTCCTTAAATGAATAACCGTATTGCGATAAACATAATCCAATCATGTCTATGCTCAACGCAAACACCAAATAACAATTATTTAGGTTTAACACCAATCTCGATGGTAGAGGGAGCATGCGATGCTTGATCACATCAACCTTGGAAACACTTCGAACACATATCGTCATCTCACCTTCAGCTAGTCTCTGTTTTATTCCATAGCTTTTTATTTTGAGTTACTAACACTTAGCAACCGAACTGGTATTTTAATACCCTGGTGCTACTAGGAGTACTAGTAAAGTACACATCATAATGTATATCCAATATACTTCTGTCGACCTTGCCAGCCTTCTCATCTACCAAGTATCTAGGGTAGTTCTGCTTCAGTGACCGTTTCCCTCATTTCAGAAGCACTTAGTCTCGGGTTTGGGTTCAACCTTGGGTTTCTTCACTAGAGCAGCAACTGATTTGCCGTTTCATGAAGTATCCCTTCTTTCCCCTGCCCTTCTTGAAAACTAGTGGTTTTACTAACCATCAACAATTGATGCTCCTACTTGATTTCTACTTCCGCAGTGTCAAACATCGCGAATTGCTCAAGGATCATCATGTCTATCCCTGATATGTTATAGTTCATCACGAAGCTCTAATAGCTTGGTGGCAGTGACTATGGAGAACTATCACTGTCTCATATGGAAGATTAACTCCCACTTGATTCAAGTGATTGTAGTACTCAGACAATCTGAGCACATGCTCAATGATTGAGCTTTTCTTCATTAGTTTGCAGGCTTAAGAAACTTGTCAGAGGTCTCATACCTCTTGACGAGCGCACTAGTCTGAAATCCCAATTTTAGTCTTTGGAACATCTCATATGTTCTGCGACATTTCAAAAACATCTTTGGCGCCTCAATTCTAAACCGTTTAACATTACGCACTGAACTATCACGTAGTCATCAAAATGTTTATGTCAGATGTTCGCAACATCCACAGATAACGCTCGAGGTTCAGCACACCGAGCGATGCATTAAGGACATGAGCCTTCTGTGCAGCAATGAGGACAATCCTCAGTTTATGGACCCAGTCCGCATAATTGCTACTATCAACTTTCAACTAAATTTTTTCTCTAGGAACATATCTAAAACAGTAGAACCAAAGCCTGAGCTATGACATAATTTGCAAATACCTTTTGACTATGTTCATGATAATTAAGTTCATCTAATCAAATTATTTAATGAACTCCCACTCAGATAGACATCCCTCTAGTCATCTAAGTGATACATGATCCGAGTCAACTAGGCCGTGTCCGATCATCACGTGAGACGGACTAGGCATCATCGGTGAACATCTTCATGTTGATCGTATCCACTATACGACTCATGTTCGACCTTTTGATCTCTTGTGTTCCGAGGCCATGTCTGTACATGCTAGGCTCGTCAAGTCAACCTAAGTGTTTTGCATGTGTAAATCTGGCTTACACCCATTGTATGCGAACGTTAGAATCTATCACACCCGATCATCACGTGGTGCTTCGAAACAACGAACTTTCGCAATGGTGCATAGTTAGGGGGGAGACTTTCTTGAAATTTTAGCGAGGGATCATCTTATTTATGCTATCGTCGTTCTAAGCAAATAAGATGTAAAAACATGATAAACATCACATGCAATCAAATAGTGACATGATATGGCCAATATCATTTTGCTCCTTTTGATCTCCATCTTCGGGGCGCCATGATCATCATCGTCACCGGCATGACACCATGATCTCCATCATCATGATCTCCAGCATCATGTCTTCATGAAGTTGTCTCGCCAACTATTACATCTACTACTATGGCTAACGGTTTAGCAATAAAGTAAACTAATTACATGGCGTTATTCAATGACACGCAGGTCATACAATAAATTAAGACAACTCCTATGGCTCCTGCCGGTTGTCATACTCATCGACATGCAAGTCGTGATTCCTATTACAAGAACATGATCAATCTCATACATCTCATATCATTCATCACATTCTTTTGGCCATATCACATCACATAGCGTACCCTGCAAAAACAAGTTAGACGTCCTCTAATTGTTGTTGCATGTTTTACGTGGCTTCTATGGGTTTCTAGCAAGAACATTTCTTACCTACGCAAAAGCCACAACAGTGATATGCCAATTGCTATTTACCCTTCATAAGGACCCTTTTCATTCAATCCGATCCGACTAAAGTGGGAGAGACTGGCACCCGCTAGCCACCTTTATGCAACAAGTGCATGTCAGTTGGTGGAACCTGTCTCACATAAGCGTACGTGTAAGGTCAGTCCGGGCCGCTTCATCCAACGATACCGCCGAATAAAGATAAGACTAGTAACGGTAAGCATATTGAACAAACCAATGCCCACAACTACTTGTGTTCTACTCGTGCATAGAATCTACGCAATAGACCTAGCTCATGATGCCACTGTTGGGGAATGTAGGAGAATTTCAAAATTTTCTACGCATCACCAAGATCAATCTATGGAGATTCTAGCAACAAGAGAGGGAGAGGATGAGCATCTTCATACCCTTGAAGATCGCTAAGCGGAAGCGTTACAAGAATGCGGTTCAAGGAGTCATACTCGTAGCGATTCAGATCGCGGTTGATTCCTCTCTAAGCGCCGAACAACGGCGCCTCTGCGATCAACACATGTACAGCCCGGTGAAGTCTCCCATGCCTTGATCCAGCAAGCAGAGAAGGAGAGGTTGGGGAAGACAACTCCAGCAGCAGCACGACGGCGTGGTGGTGTTGGAGCAGCGTGGTACTCCGGCAGGGCTTCGCCAAGCACCGTAGAAGGAGGAGGAGGTGTTAGAGGAAGGAGGGGCTGCGCCAAGGAAGGGGTAATGCAGCCCTCCCACCCCCTCTATTTATAGGGTGAAGGGGAGAGGGGGTCGGCCCCACTAGATCCCATCTAGAGGGGGCGGCGGCCACGAGGGGAGGCTTGCCCCCCAAGCAAGGTGGAGGCACCCCCCCTCCCCTAGGGTTTCCAACCCTAGGCGCCTTGGGCCCTTGGGAAGGGGCGCAACAGCCCACTAGGTGCTGGTTCCCTCCCATATTCATCCCATTAAGTCCCCGGGGCAGGTGGCCCCACCCGGTGGACCTCCGGACACCTTTCGGTGGTCCCGGTACAATACCGATAACCCCCGAAACCATTCCAGCGACTGAAACTAGACTTCCCATATATATATCTTCACCTCCGGACCATCCAGGAACTCCTCGTGACATCCGGAATCTCATATGGGACTCCGAACAACCTTCGGTAACCACGTATAAACTTTCCCTATAACCCTAGCATCATCGAACCTTAAGTGTGTAGACCCTATGGGTTCGGGAATCACGCAGACATGACCGAGACAGCTCTCCGGCCAATAACCAACAGTGGGATCTGGATACCCATGTTGGCTCCCACACGTTCCACTATGATCTCATCAGATGAACCACGATGTCGAGGATTCAAGCAACCCCGTATACAATTCCCTTTGTCAATTGGTACGTTACTTGCCCGAGATTCGATCATTGGTACCCCAATACCTCGTTCAATCTCGTTACCGGCAAGTCACTTTACTTGTTCCGTAATGCGTGATCACGTGACTAACTACTTAGTCACATTGAGCTCATTATGATGATGTATTACCGAGTGGGCCCAGAGATACCTCTCCGTCATACGGAATGAAAAATCCCAGTCTCGATTCATGCCAACCCAACAGACACTTTCGGAGATACCTGTAGTGCACCTTTACAGCCACCCAGTTACGTTGTGACGTTTGGTACACCCAAGGCATTCCTACGGTATCCGGGAGTTGCACAATCTCATGGTCTAAGGAAATGATACTTGACATTAGGAAAGCTCTTAGCAAATGAACTATACGATCTTGTGCTATGCTTAGGATTGGGTCTTGTCCATCACATCATTCTCTGAATGATGTGATCCCGTTATCAATGACATCTTATGTCCGTGGTTAGGAAACCATAACCATCTATTGATCAACGAGCTAGTCAACTAGAGGCTCACTATGGACCTGTTGTGGTCTATGTATTCACACATGTATTACGGTTTCCAGTTAATATAATTATAGCATGAACAATAGACAATTATCATGAACAAGGAAATATAATAATAACCATTTTATCATTGCCTCTAGGGCATGTTTCCAACAGAGGACGAGCAGAGGAAGCAGGAAGCAAAACGCCTTCAAGCCCTAGAATCAGCGCACGCGGACTTGGCACTCAAATTGCAGAGGCAGCAGCAGCAGATCGACTCGCTTAGCCAGGAAAGGGGGTCTTAGCAGCGGCCGCAGCTAGCGGATGATCCAACATTGGATAGCACCGTCCCATCCATGCCGAGAAGCAGCGTGGGTTCTGATGGGGTTATGTACCTAGGGTAGGGTCATAGACCTGATCTAAGTACCTTACCCAAGGACACCCTTAGAAGAAGTCACCTTCCAGTCGACCAACGAGGGACACACTCGACTGACTTGAAGGACTCGACCACGAAGACTCACTCGACCACCGGAAAGTCAAGAGGCACTCTGCACAGCAATGGCCTGTAATCAAGTAGGCTTTATGATAGTAAAGGCACTTTATGTGGGGCGTTACCAGTAACGCCCCAGACTTAACTCACCTTAAATCCTCTCCTGCGTGGGCTGGCTGGGGTCCTGGCGCACTCTATATAAGCCACCCCCCTCCACAGGCAGAAGGGTTCGGCACCTTGTAACTCATATACTCATAATCCACTCGACCGCCTCCGGGCTCCGAGACGTAGGGCTATTACTTCTTCCGAGAAGGGCCTGAACTCGTACATCCCTTGTGTTTACAACCTCTCCATAGCTAGGACCTTGCCTCTCCATACCTACCCCCCACTCTACTGTCAGGCTTAGAACCACGACAGTTGGCGCCCACCGTGGGGCAGGTGTTTTAGCGATTTTGTGGAGAAGTTGCGATTCTTCCGAGTACTTTCTTCATGGTGTCTGCTGGAGTTTTGGTCGAGGGTCAAGAGATCCGTCTCGGCTCTCTCACCTTCATCGCCGACGACTCCGCATGGCTCCAGGAGGCTCCACTCGACGTAGATGCGCTCCCCGTCCGCGGTGCGACGCATTTTCGCGCATGTATCCGCGGCGTTCTGCTGCGGCAACCGTCGACCCAGTATCGGTCGGTTCCTCCATCGTCCACCCTCCGGTCTCCCGCCAGCGCAAGCGCTCAGGCCGGTCGAGGCTTCAGCGATGGGTGAGGCACGCGGTGGCTCGCCAATCGGCCACCACCCAAGTTGCGGCAATCGAGCCCAACGAATCTCTCTACGGCTTGTTCGATCAGTCGACTGTCTCCGTAGAGACTGCATCCGAGTGCGGTAGCAGTGATCCAGCGGCCGAAATCTTGATGGTCGACGGGCCCCGCAGTCCCCCTGGCTTCGCCCGTGGCGATGGATCAGGTGACGGAGGCGACCCCGCACGACGCCACGAAGAGTACCAGCCCGAGCCACTCGACTTTCTGCAAAGAGAGGAACTTCGCCGCAGGAACGTGGATGCCCTACGTACTCCCATCGCAGGAGAAACCCCCGAGGCTCGTGCCTTGGAGGAGGCGCGTCTGGCCAATTTGGCCGAGCGCACTCGACTGGAGAACCTTCAGCGAGCACTCGATGAGCGCGCGCGGCAACGAGTTCCCGACACCAGTCGACGTCAACTCTTCCCGCCGACTCAGGTATATCGAACCCCAATTCAGAATTTAGCAGCTGCGACCCGTATAGCAGAGTCCATCCAGCCTTCGCAGTCGGAAGCTGGCAGAGGTTTGCTGCAGATCAGGGATCTACTCCGGGCAGCAGGAGATCAGAATTCAGCCGTGTCTCAGTCGCGCAACAGAATTCACAGTCGATCCGTCACTGTGAATACGGTTCAGTCGGCGCACAGCCCCAGATCACCTCCGCGGCGCGAAGGGCGCGGGAATCGGCAAGATCAATATGACGACAGACTCGACCGAGATGACAGGCGTCGAGTGCCCAATTCCCCTCCGAGGGGTGGGTCTTACGCTCCTCGGCAGCCAGATGACAGGCGTCAGTACAGTTCAGGGCGAAGGGTTCCAGTCGACCCCAGAGAACCAGGCTTCGACGCGCGATCCATTATCGTGCAAGGGTTGGTCGACCGGAACAGAGCCCATCGAGGTGGACGACAGAGATGTACCCACAAGCAGTCGAGTGCATGTTTCTGGTCCTGAATGCTTCAGCAGAGCTATCAGAGCCGCAGTTATCCCTCCCAATTTCAGGTTGGCAACAGGAGTCAGCAAGTTCACTGGCGAGTCTAAGCCTGAAACTTGGCTTGAAGACTACCGAGTGGCAGTTCAGATCGGTGGTGGGAACGACGAGGTGGCCATGAAGCACCTGCCCCTCATGCTGGAAGGTTCTGCCAGGGCATGGTTGACTCAATTACCTCCTAGCAGCATTTACACTTGGGAAGATCTGTCCCGAGTGTTCATCAGAACGTTTGAAGGGACTTGCAAGCGACCAGCTGGATTGACGGAGTTGCAAGTTTGCGTGCAGAAGGCTAATGAGACTCTCAGAGAGTATATTCAGAGGTGGATCACTTTGCACCACACTGTGGAGAATGTGTCCGATCATCAGGCAGTCTGCGCCTTCAAAGATGGTGTCAAGAATAGAGAACTGAGTTTGAAGTTTGGTCGAACCGGTGACATGACCTTGAGTCGGATGATGGAGATTGCTACCAAGTACGCCAACGGCGAAGAAGAAGACCGACTCCGAAGCGGCAAGCACAAGCCGAGTCAGTCGGAAAAAGGAAACACCAGTCGGAAACAGAAGCGGAAGGCTGAACCAGCAGCTCCTGGAGAGGCTCTGGCCGTGACTCAAGGAAAGTTTAAGGGGAAACCAAAAGGATCCTGGAACCCCAAGAAGGTAAAGGATAGAGAAGGGAACGACGTAATGGATATGCCATGTCACATCCATACAAAGAAAGATGAAGAGGGGAATATCATCTACCCGAAGCACACCACTCGCCAATGTCGACTCCTGATCCAGCAGTTTCAGGGAAAACAGTCTAAGGACAAGGAGAAGGAGTCGGACAAGGCCGAAGACAAGGAGGACAGTGAGGGAGGATATCCGCATATCAACTCCACTCTGATGATCTTTGCAGATGTGGAAAGAAGAAGTCGACTGAAAGTGATTAACCGAGAGGTGAACATGGTTGCCCCCGCAAAAGCAAATTATCTGAAGTGGTCTCAAACACCCATCACATTCGATCAATCTGATCACCCGACTCATATTGCCACCCCTGGGAGGCAAGCTTTGGTGGTCGATCCAGTTATCGAAGGCACTCGACTGACAAAGGTGTTGATGGATGGTGGAAGTGGGCTGAACTTATTGTATGCAGACACATTGAAAGGTATGGGCATTCCGATGTCCCGACTGAGCACTAGTAACATGAGCTTTCATGGAGTTATACCAGGGAAGAAGGCCGAGTCACTCGGCCAGATAGCTTTGGACGTGGTGTTTGGTGATTCGAAGCATTTTCGCAAAGAAAAGTTGACGTTTGAGGTCGTGGATTTTCAGAGTGCATATCATGCCATTTTGGGGAGACCAGCTTACGCACGGTTCATGGCTCAACCATGCTACGTGTACCTCAAATTGAAGATGCCCGGCCCCAAAGGAGTGATCACTGTCACCGGTGATCGGAAAAAGGCAGAAGAGTGCTTTCAGAAGGGCTCCAAGATCGCCGATTCCCAGGTGACAGAGGTCGAGTTCGAAGAATACAAGCAAAACGCAGATCCGAGTGACTTGCTGCGATCCAAGAAGCCCGCCACAGAGTCTGCATTCCAGTCGTCCGGTGAGACGAAGCCTGTTCACATTCACCCGACCGACCCCGAAGCAGCTCCGACCAGCATCTCCACAACACTCGACCCAAAATAGGAAGAAGCGCTCATCCAGTTCCTCCGTGAGAACTGGGACATTTTTGCATGGAAGCCCGCTGACATGCCAGGTGTTCCCAGGGGACTGGCTGAGCATCGCCTAAGAGTCGACTCATCTGCCAAACCAGTCAAAGAACATCTTCGGCGGTCCGCCGTCCAGAAGAGAAAAGCCATTGGTGAAGAAGTGGCTCGACTGTTGGCGGCAGGATTTATCCGAGAGATATACCACTCCGAGTGGCTCGCTAATGTCGTCATGGTTCCTAAGAAGGACAAGTCGCTCCGAATGTGCATTGATTTCAAGCACATCAACCGGGCCTGCCCGAAAGATCATTTTCCTCTCCCTCGCATAGATCAAATTGTTGACTCGACCGCGGGATGTGAGAGGCTATCTTTTTTAGATGCCTACTCCGGGTACCACCAGATCCGTCTGTACGGACCCGACGAGGTAAAAACAGCTTTCATCACTCCATTCGGGTGCTTCTGCTATATCACCATGCCATTCGGCCTCAAGAATGCCGGAGCCACATTTATGCGAATGATTCAGAAGTGTCTACTCACTCAAATCAGTCGGAATGTGGAAGCATATATGGATGATATCATTGTCAAGTCGCGAAAAGGTTCCGACCTGCTCGCTGATCTCACCGAAACATTTGCCAACCTCAGAAGGTACGATATCAAGCTCAATCCATCGAAGTGCACATTTGGAGTTCCTGGTGGCAACTTACTCGGTTTTCTCGTTTCCGAACGGGGAATCGACGCTAACCCAGAGAAGATTGGCACTATTCTCCGAATGAAACGCCCTGTGCGAGTGCACGATGTCCAGAAGCTTACTGGATGCTTGGCCGCATTAAGTCGATTCATCTCACGACTCGGTGAAAAGGCATTGCCTCTTTACGGACTGATGAAGAAGACAGACAAGTTCGAGTGGACTCCAGAAGCTGATGCAGCGTTTGCCGAGCTAAAAGCTCTGCTCTCCACCCAGCCGGTGCTTGCTGCTCCAATCAGCAAAGAGCCTCTGTTGCTCTATATCGCAGCCATAGGACAAGTCGTCAGTACTGTGCTAACGGTCGAGCGGGAAGAAGAAGGAAAAGCCCTCAAAGTTCAGCGCCCAGTGTATTATTTGTCTGAAGTCTTGACTCCATCCAAGCAGAGATATCCTCATTATCAGAAGCTTGTATATGGAATATACATGACCACAAAGAAGGTTGCTCATTATTTCTCTGATCATTCCATCACAGTCGTCAGCGACGCTCCACTATCAGAGATTTTGCACAACAGGGATGCAACTAGTCGAGTGGCCAAATGGGCGATTGAACTTCTTCCCCTTGATATCAAGTTTGAGGCAAAGAAAGCCATTAAGTCCCAGGCAATAGCAGACTTCCTCGCCGAGTGGATTGAACAACAGCAGCCGACTGAAGTTCACTCGGAGCATTGGACCATGTTCTTTGATGGCTCTAAGATGTTGAATGGTTCCGGTGCTGGGGTTGTCCTGGTTTCCCCCAGAGGAGATAAGCTCAGATATGTGCTCCAGATTCACTTTGATTCCTCCAACAATGAGGCAGAATATGAGGCCCTCTTATATGGGTTGCGCATGGCCATTTCACTCGGCGTCCGTCGCCTGATGGTCTATGGCGACTCGGATTTAGTGGTCAATCAGGTGATGAAAGAGTGGGACGTGAGAAGCCCAGCCATGACTGGATACTACAGTGCAGTGAGGAAGCTGGAAAAGAAGTTCGAGGGGTTGGAGCTCCATCATATACCCCGACTGAAAAATCAAGCAGCTGATGATCTAGCAAAGATAGGTTCCAAGAGAGAAGCCATTCCGAGTGGTGTGTTCTTGGAGCATATACACACTCCGTCAGTCAAAGAAGATCCTTTCACCGAAGAAACTCCACAGCCCAAGAGTGCCACAGATCCGACTGAAGTTGAAGTCCCAGCGGTGGTCGACTTGATCATGGAGGTTTTGGTGGTCATTCCCGACTGGATGATTCCGTATGTCGCATATATCCTGAGAAAAGAGCTTCCGGAGGATGAGGAAGAGGCTCGACAGATCGTCCGTCGATCTAAGGCCTTTACCGTAATCAAAGGACAATTATACAGAGAAAGCGCGACTGGAGTTGGTCAGAAGTGCATAACACCAGAAGAAGGTCGACTCATCCTCAATGATATTCACTCGGGGACCTGTGGTCATCATGCGTCCTCTCGGACCATCGTGGCCAAAGCATACCGAGCCGGATTTTACTGGCCAAAGGCGAATGAGATGGCAAAAGAGATAGTGGATAAGTGCGAGGGATGTCAATTCTACTCGAATATGTCACACAAGCCTGCGTCGGCTCTGAAGACCATCCCACTCGTCTGGCCTTTCGCAGTATGGGGATTGGACATGGTCGGTCCTTTGAGAACAGGACGAAGTGGCTTCACGCATGTACTGGTGGCAGTCGACAAGTTCATCAAGTGGATCGAGGCCAAACCAATCAAGAGCCTTGACACCGGTACTGCTGTTAGCTTCATCAGGGAACTAATATTCAGATATGGAGTCCCACACAGCATCATTACGGATAATGGGTCGAACTTTGACTCAGAGGAATTCAGAGCTTTCTGCAACTCCCAGGGCACACGGGTCGACTACGCTTCAGTCGCCCATCCGCAGTCGAATGGACAAGCAGAGCGAGCTAATGGACTGATTCTTAAGGGATTGAAGCCTCGACTGATGCGTGATCTCAAACACGCGGCTGGAGCTTGGGTCGACGAACTTCCCTCAGTACTCTGGGGACTGCGGACCACACCTAATCGATCGACCGGAAGAACTCCATTCTTCTTGGTCTACGGAGCTGAAGCAGTCTTGCCGAGTGATCTTCTCCACAATGCTCCTCGAGTTGAAATCTACAACGAAGCAGAGGCTGAACAAGCGCGGCAAGACGCAGTCGACCTTTTAGAGGAAGAAAGGGAGATGGCTCTGATCCGGTCGACCATCTACCAACAAGATTTGCGTCGTTTCCACGCCAGAAATGTGAGAGGTCGAGCCTTCCAGGAAGGAGATTTGGTTCTCCGAGTGGATCAGCACAAACCACACAAGCTTGCTCCTTCTTGGGAAGGCCCCTTCATCGTCACCAAGGTTCTCCACAACGGGGCGTACCGTCTTTACAAAGTCGAGCATGATATCGACGAGCCCCGAGCTTGGAACACGGAGCTACTCCGCCCATTTTACACTTAAGTTTTATCACTCGGATGAGTTGCAATAAAATACTTCTGTAGTTCATGGACCTCAAAATAATAGTGTCATAGTTCCTCCATAATTTCTGTCACTTTTGACTTAGCTGCGAATCCGTTTCGCCTAAGTTTGTAAAAATCCTACCGAGTGGTGAGTCAGGCTCCCACTCGGAGGCTTAGCTGCGAATCCGTTTCACCTAAGTTATAAAAATCCTACCGAGTGAGGAGCAACCCTCTCACTCGGGGGCTTAGCTGCAGCCCTGTGCTCGCCTAAGTTACAAAAATCCTACCGAGTGAAGAGCAACCCTCTCACTCGGGGGCTTAGCTGCAGTCCAAGCACTCGCCTAAGTTATAAAAATCCTACCGAGTGAGGAGCAACCCTCTCACTCGGGGGCTTAGCTGCAGCCCTGTGCTCGCCTAAGTTACAAAAATCCTACCGAGTGAAGAGCAACCCTCTCACTCGGAGGCTTAGCTGCAGTCCAAGCACTCGCCTAAGTTATAAAAATCCTACCGAGTGAGGAGCAACCGTCTCACTCGGGGGCT
>NC_041393.1:657003919-657029190 GCF_002162155.2 Triticum dicoccoides
CAAGCACTCGCCTAAGTTATAAAAATCCTACCGAGTGAGGAGCAACCCTCTCACTCGGGGGCTTAGCTTCAGACCTGTGCTCACCTAAGTTACAAAAATCCTACCGAGTGAAGAGCAACCCTCTCACTCGGAGGCTTAGCTGCAGTCCAAGCACTCGCCTAAGTTATAAAAATCCTACCGAGTGAGGAGCAACCCTCTCACTCGGGGGCTTAGCTGCAGCCCTGTGCTCGCCTAAGTTGCAAAAATCCTACCGAGTGAAGAGCAACCCTCTCACTCGGAGGCTTAGCTGCAGTCCAAGCACTCGCCTAAGTTATAAAAATCCTACCGAGTGGTAAGCAGACTTTCACCCGAAGGCTTAGCTGTAGCCCAGTGCTCGCCTAAGTAGGACTGAAGAATAAGTCGATTGCAATAAAGGCGCCTTGCTTTGAACCTGCAAAAGACATTTCGAGCCAAAAGCAATCGTATTCAAGCACCCAATTCAAGTTTGAATCGATATCTAAAGGAACCGAGAGTGCTCAGGCGTTAAGCCTGTTAAGGTTTATCGGTTACAATTCCACTCGGCATACCGAGGCAAATTTAAAGCGTCGAGCCAGAAGAAGTTTTTTACCCCTCCTGTGGAGGGCTGGAAGGTGCAACGAATTCATCAAGGTCGATCCCGTCGGCGATCCGAGTGGCAGCTGCAAGGAAAGTTTCCATAAAGGACCTGAAGTCGTGTTTCTTGGTGTTGGCCACCCGAAGAGCCGCCAGCTTCTCTTCTCGTGCATCCTTACAGTGGACTCGGGCAAGACACAGAGCAACATCTGCACCACACCGAGCCGAGGACTTCTTCCATTCCTGCACTCGACCAGGGATCGTGTTCAACCGGGCCATCAGCGACTCAAGATCATTCTGAAGTGTCTCCTCAGGCCAGAGCGTCGAGTCGATGCGAGATGTGGCAGCCTTCAGTCTTGCGAGATAGTCCACGACAGCTGCAACACGGGACTCCAGTCGGAGAACATCCATGGCAACTTCATCGTTCACCGGAGAATTGACGGGGTCGAGGTTTGGCTCCAGCCGGCTAGTTTCTTCTTCAAAGTTTTGACAAAATTCTGCAAGGGTGATCACTAAGTCAAGGGGATGGTCGAATGGAAAAATCACAATTGGAAATGTCTGCCAAGCATAGAGGTTTACCTTCAAGCATAAGAAACAGCTTCTTGGCAAGTCCACTCAGGAAGGCCTCCAGATCAGTTTTCTTCCCAGTCAATTTGGTGACTTGGTCGGTCAGGGCAGCTTTATCAGTTTTCAGTCGACTGACCTCCTTGTTGGCAATCCCAAGAGCAGCTTTCAGATTTGTATTGTCTTGTTCGAGCTTGGTGACTGAAGCTAACTTCTCGTCAGCAAGCCTGATCTTCTCAGCTAGCTCAAGGTCTTTCTTCTGTTGGGCCTCCCTTACCTTACCTGCAAGTTACAGCAAGATCAGATTTTGAAACAAGCAAGGGGAAAAGCAGTCGTCAGGGTCTCACCAAACATACCTTCGGTCTCCTCCTTTGCCTTTGTCAGCTTCTCCTGAACCAGCTTCAAGCTCAGCTCGAATTGAGTATGCTTGTGTTCCAGCTCTGAGTAGCGAGCCACAAGATCACAAGAGTTCTGCGAAGAACCAATCGACTAAATGTCAAATATAATTCACTTCCGAGTGAAAAAGGGAAAAACTCACGTTTCTAAGACTACAGCCGAATACAAGCATTCGACCGTAGTCTCGGGGACTACACCCAGTGGGTGCACTCAGCGTGCCCCCACTAATCCTGTTGAAGACAAAGTCGACCAGTCGACCTCAAAAAAAAAAACTGCGAGATGCATTCTCTAAGACTGTGATCAACTGCAAGCAGTCGACCACAGTCTCGGGGACTACACCCAGTGGGTGCACTCAGCGTGCCCCCACCGGTTTGTGAAATCCAGTCGACATAGTCGACTGACAGAAAGACTGAAATTATAAAGCCTAAGGCCGACTGCCAGCAGTCGACCTTAGCCTTGGGGACTACACCCAGCGGGTGCACTCAGCGTGCCCCCGCTAATACGGAGCTCAATCGACAACACCCAGTGGGTGACTACTATAAATTCCAGAAAGGAAAAGTTTTTGGCAGCATATCCAACAGAACAAACGGTGGTCGACTGACCTGAACATTGCTTTGGAGGGCAGAACTGGCGTCATAAGCTGCCTGGCTCGCGTCCCGGATGGTCTTCAGCTGCTCCATCATGAGTCCCGCCTGGGGTATCGCCTCCTTCGCTGCGCCAGCTTGGTCCTCTGGGACGTGGTGCGTCGTGAAGAGGGAGGGCTGCTGAGCACTCGTCAATGGATTTGCGAAGGACACCGTGTGTCGAGTGGTGTTCTCTTCCTCCACAGTCAGAATCTCAGGCGCCGTCACATCCTGAGGCACCTTACTGGCGGACGCTTTCCGACTCCTCCTGCGCTTCAGCGGCTCTTCATCCTCATCATCGTCAGGAAGATTGATAACAGTATTGGGTGGAGCTGCGGAGAAGAATCAGGATCAGAGATCGCGAGTCAGTCGACTAAAGATGGCGTTAAGAATACAGTACCTGGGTTCGAAGTTGCTGCGTCCTCCATCTCGTGGTCATTAGCCTGGGCCGAGGTTTCAGAAGTAGCAGCACTGCAACTCCAAAGGATCAGTCGACTAACTTCAGCGTCGACCAGAGACAAAGTTCACACAAAACAAGAAGATTCAAACAACACGATTACCCTGATATGGTAGGGATGGACA
The DNA here is from genome assembly GCF_002162155.2 of Triticum dicoccoides. Classification (NCBI taxonomy): domain Eukaryota; kingdom Viridiplantae; phylum Streptophyta; class Magnoliopsida; order Poales; family Poaceae; genus Triticum; species Triticum dicoccoides. The sequence goes on from NC_041393.1 coordinate 657,006,676, forward strand.
CCTTCATCTTCGGCAGGAGTTTGATCGGCTTCGACGAGGCCGCCCTGGGCTGCTTCGGCGCCTTTTCAGTCGGCACCGGAGAGATGGTCCGAGGGCGCTTGGTCGACTGAGTGGTGGTCGCAACCCCCTTACCACGTTCGGTTGAAGGGTCGTGGACAAGCTTCGACCGCCTTTCCGAGCGCGGTGGTACGACCTCCTCCTCCTCTTCCTCCTCGTCTTCAACGTCATCGTCATCGCCGTCGTCATCATCATCATCGTCGTCATCCCCTGCAACGTCCGAGTCCCACTCCTCCTCTTCCTGGCTCTCACCCCCGCTCGCCTCACCCTCCTCAGTCGGAGTTTGTGCCCCATTGGGCATCGAGTACAGCTCGGTGAGAGCCTAGCAGATATCAAGACAAGGATCAGCCGACCAGTCGGCAGGATAAACAGAAATGAATGCGACAAGAATGTAGTGGAGGGCAGAGCAAATGTACCTTGTTTGGATCGCTGTTGTGGTCGAGTGGAGGAATCCTTCTGGCTCCGCGTGGGTTGTCCTTGTTTCCGGTAACGGCTACCATCCATCTTTCCAGAGTGACATCGTCGACTGCTTCTGGATGGACTCGAGTCTCGTCTTCGGTCCCACAGTACAACCACATGCAGTGGCTCCGGAACTGAAGAGGCTGGATGCGACGCCTGAGGAAGACCTCCAAGAGGTCCATGCCCGTCACTCCCTCCCGAACCAACTGCACCACGCGCTCCATCAACATCTTCACATCAGCTTTCTCCTCCGGAATCAACTTCAGAGAGGAGGGCTTGTTCACTCGGTCCATGGTAAACTGTGGGAGTCCACTCGACTGCCCCGGCGTCGACTGGTCCCGGCAGTAGAACCAGGTCGACTGCCAACCTCTGACTGACTCGGGAAAAGTCATGGGCGGGAAGGTGCTCTTATTCCTCACCTGGATTCCCAGACCCCCACACATTTGGACGACTCGGGTTCTCTCATCACCTGGGCTCGCCTTCTTCACGGTCTGAGAGCGACACGTGAATATATGTTTGAACAAACCCCAGTGCGGTCGACAGCCCAAGAAACCCTCACACATGGACACGAACGCAGCAAGATAGGCAATGGAGTTTGGGGTAAAGTGGTGGAGCTGTGCTCCGAAGAAATTCAAGAAGCCACGAAAGAAAACACTCGGCGGCAAGGAAAACCCACGATCAACATGGGTGGCCAAAAGCACACACTCACCCTCTTCTGGCTGGGGCTGCCACTCCTTCCCCGGAAGCCTCGCAGCTCCGTGAGGGATCAAGCCCTCGTTGGCCATGTCGAGGAGGTCATTCTCTGTGATGGTCGACTGGATCCAGTCTCCTTGGACCCAGCCCTTCGGCAGGCGGGATCTGGACGAGGACCCTCCGCGGCTGGTGGATCTCCCCTTTGCCTTCTCCGACGCCGACGCCTTCTTTGCACGCTCCAACGCCGCCGTCTTCTCCTTGGCCATGGTCGCCGGCGAGATGCGCGAAAGGAAGTGGTGCGGGGGCGAGAGCGAGCACGCTGGGCGGGGAAGAAGGAAGCAGAGAGAGGGAGAGAATGCTGAGGCGCAGCACAGAAATCCTCGCCGGGCACATTTATAAGGTCCCTTCCGAGTGGATGACAGGTGGGCCCGTCGATCTAATCATATCTGGGAGCAGTTATGCAGACGGGATACGTGGCGAAAAAGGCGGCGCGGAGATCGAGGCGTCTATGCCCCATCCCATCCGAACGCCCCGGTCCGCCCCGCTTCGCGCGCGTCCCCAAATTTCGCATCCCGCGGAATCCGCGAACAGCAAATCAGTCTGTCAGATGCGGTGTTTCCGGCGATCCGTCGCTCGGAGATCGTCGAAGCCCGAAAGATCACTCGACGCAAAAATAGAATGGATCGAGTCGACTGAAGGCAAGTTGCTCCCTGTCGACGAAGAGATTCTTTTGTCCAAGACAACGCACGACCAGAGCGCAAAGGTTAATCGGAAACAACATCAACTCCTTCCTCACTCGAAGCCTCAATCCATTCGGGGGCTAATGATGGGGTTATGTACCTAGGGTAGGGTCATAGACCTGATCTAAGTACCTTACCCAAGGACACCCTTAGAAGAAGTCACCTTCCAGTCGACCAACGAGGGACACACTCAACTGACTTGAAGGACTCGACCACGAAGACTCACTCGACCACCGGAAGTCAAGAGGCACTCTGCACAGCAACGGCCTGTAATCAAGTAGGCTTTATGATAGTAAAGGCACTTTATGTGGGGCGTTACCAGTAACGCCCCAGACTTAACTCACCTTAAATCCTCTCCTGCGTGGGCTGGCTGGGGTCTTGGCGCACTCTATATAAGCCACCCCCCTCCACAGGCAGAAGGGTTCGGCACCTTGTAACTCATATACTCATAATCCACTCGACCGCCTCCGGGCTCCGAGACGTAGGGCTATTACTTCTTCCGAGAAGGGCCTGAACTCGTACATCCCTTGTGTTTACAACCTCTCCATAGTTAGGACCTTGCCTCTCCATACCTACCCCCCACTCTACTGTCAGGCTTAGAACCACGACAGGTTCCGCCCCGGGCGACACACTTCTGGATAGATACCATGTGGATGACATCATGGAGAACACTAACTATGAGCTACACTTCAAAATAATGAACATCTCTGGGAAGGCGGCGGACGTCGTTGCTTATATAAATCACCCCGGAGCAACCTACATTGCAGAATGATTCCAGCCGGCTATGCTCGTGTCGTGGTTGATGAGGTGGTGGACCAATATTCGGGGCTACAGCTTGACATTCCTGGAGGTGATGAGGAGCACACACTGGGAGAGGCCATACATCGTATCATCCTATGGAGAAAGGATTGCATCATGTTTCGAAGGCCATCGACACCGCATCAGCTAGAGCTTGAAATTCCAGGAGGTGACGAGGAGCAGAAGACTCACGCTCCTCCAACGCGTGAGGCCACTCCTCTTGCTTCAACTCAGCCAACGCATGAGGCCACTCCTCCTGCTTCAACTTAGCAAACGTGTGAGGTCACTCCTTCTCCTCCAAGTTCACCAACGCGTGCCACTCCTCCTCCAAGTCCGACACCACGTCAGCCGCCTCCGCTGCCTCAGCAATCGCAAAAGAGAGCAGCCGCAGCTATGGTGCATAGTGCTACAAGTCGAGGTAGTACAGGAGGTACAAGCGGAGGCAAGTGATTTCAATATGGTCCAAAAAGCCTCGCGCCTCTTCCGCAGAGGCCTTACGACATGACCAAGGAGCAAAATGAAGCCATAGTGAAGGCCCAAGTGGATGCGCATTTTGCACCAAAAGCGGCACCGCCACCAAGGGAGGAAGTGCCCGAGGATAAGATTGACCACTTTATTCGCATGGCGCGAGCACCAGCTCCCAAGCCTGTTGACTCAGACTATGAGCGCCAAATCAGGACGGCACATCGAGCACGACAAACGGGGTCGAGCTCGAGCTCGAGCCAAGAACTGGCCAAAAATGTGTGAAAACCGTTCCCCAGCTAGGAGAACAGGCGGCACAATCGATCCCCCTGCTTGTTGTACCAACACATGAGAGTACCGGCGTCGGTCAGCTGGAGCATAGATGGAACACTGAAATGCTCGGTATCACTGTTGGACAACTCCTCGAGATTGAGCCCATGCCTAAGCTTAAAGAGCAGGATATAAAAAGGAAATATGTCCGCGGCCAACCTTTGGTCAAGCCTGAGGAGGTCAAGAACCTCTCAACGAGAATGTATCAATTGCATGATTGGTACATGGAAATTACCAAGAGTAACAATCGAGAGGGTCTCATGGTGAAAGTCAAGGAAGAGTATTACTTCAATAAGCTAGCTCTGTCCATTGAGTATTCAGAACTATTTTAGTTATTCAATCAAGACGCACTCGACAAATCCATCGTCAGTTGCTATTGTCTGTAAGTGATTTCTTTCTGTAATTCAAGTCTCAAGCTAGATGTAGTGCTCGTTGATCGATCATTACCTGTAATTATCCTCACTATATTTTTTTCTGTAGTATTATGCAGGATGAAGATGTATGAAATGAAAAAAGCTGGACGATATGGCATTGGGTTCATTGGCCCAAATACCGTTAATGAAGAAACATGGACATATGAATGGTATAAAGCATATGTAGAAAAAAACATGCTAGAGTTTTTGAAGCGCCTCAATAGCAATGAACATATACTACTTGCTTACAACTACACGTGAGTCACACTGTCTTGTACTACAAATTCTGTTTTTACTTACTAGCTAGCTAGATGTTAATAATTAAGTGTATAGGGTTTAGGGTAGTTGATGAGTGTTATGCACATGCCCCCTTAATTAAGACATGCAAACTTGTGTGCATGCAGTTACCATTGGATCTTATTAATCATTAAAGTTGACGAAGGAACATTTGAAATACTGGACTCACTATTTAAAGATAAGAGAGACTACACAATCGTGAAGGGGATAGTCGACAGGTAATTTCAATCATTATTAACTATATGTCGGCCTCTTTAGTTCATCATTTCCTGATATCAACTATTTAATAACTCGTTTATTCATTTTCTTTGCCGGCGGGCAGGGCTTGGGCAAAGTTCAGGAATTCAAAAGAGGTTTCAGGCGAATGAAGAGAAAAGCTGCATTGGTTTCGACCCAAGGTATAATTAATTAGGTGGTACTATCTAGACACCTACCATGCATCTTTTTAATTCTAATTTCAATACCATTAATTATCATGCTTGATTAATTATTATTTGATTAAATTCTATTCTCGTAAAGGCCTTGAAGCAGGCGCGGGGGACTGATGTGTGTGCATACTATGTTTTCGAGAACATTCGCGTGATGACGTCTGAAATGACCAAAACTGGTAGACAGCTATGGGTACACGCGTTTGACAGACAATATTCATAATTTTTACGTCATTATCGATATCTAGTCACATAACTAATACACATGCATATTGATCTCCTTCTTAACAGTTCAAATCGGCGTGGGAGCAGCTCCTACCAGTGAAGCGCATACGAGGACTTCAAGAGTAAATAGCGGGATTTTTGCTCGACAAGGTCATGGATCCCAAAGGAGAATTCTACTACGAGCTACCGCCCCAATGAACTGCTCCCAATTGTCATCATGCTTCGAAGGCACCAAGGCAAATGCCACTGGCTCTGAAGGCTACATGTAGGGAAAACTGTTTCCTACAAGCAGTGGTAGTTACCACCACTTGCGTTTTGTATGTTGCATGTAGTATCTATCGAAACCGAAAGTATGTACGTGTAGTATGTAGTATATAACAATGATTAGGTAGTATATATACTAATTTTTAGGTAGTATGTACCATGTTTTGAGTATGCCCTTTTTACGTACAAATATGTACGTATTTCACAAATATAACAAAAACTATGGGCTCATATGTAATTTTTTCATATAACTTGTTTTGAAATATCTTAGATATAGTATATGAACATATTTAAAATAATAAAATAGTATATATAGTACCACATGGTAGTATATGAGATATGTGGAGTACCATGTTTTGAAATCAGGGTCTCTCTCTCTCTCTCTCTCTCTCTCTATATATATATATATATATATATATATATATATATATATAGGTTCTACGAGAAATTCTATTTATATATATGCATGACGTGTACAATATGTAGTATCGTAAAATACCAACAAACAAAAAAGAATTAAATGGAAAACACAAAAATAAAGAAAAAATAAATAATAAAACCAAAAACCCCCAAACTTTTGAGTACTGGTTACGAACCGGTACTAAAGCTCTCCCCACACCCGGCCCTGGCTCGTGCCACGTGGTGGCCTTTAGCGGCGGTCGTGCCGAACCAATACTAAAGGGGGGACCTTTAGTCCCCACCCTTTAGTGTCGGTTACAGAACCGGCACTAAAGGACCTTACGAACTGCGGCTATAGCCCGGTTCTGCACTAGTGATCCTTATTTACTTGCACAAATTTTTTCAGATTTTTTTAAACCGAAAAATCTGAATTTTGAATTTTTCAATAAAAAAGGCCTCCATGGAGGTCGAGAGCCAAACGTCCTGTTATAACCTCGCTATAGCATTTTGAGCAGGGTGTCGCTAAATGATACTCATGTACAATAGTCCGCTAATAGCTATATTGGAAGGACCACCGCTATTTGACATGGCCCGCTATTTAAAACATTCATAGGAACAACTGGAGAGTGAGATCAAGGGTGGAAGTTACAAAGTTATAATTATCAGTTGCCCAAGTGTGACGTACGTGCGGTTTATTTTGAATTTTTGGATTTCTCTTTTCAATCTTTTTTTATAATGGGCAATTTTATTATCTCAAAATACAGCATCAAGCGGAAACAAATCTTATGAGGCTAGCCATAGTGGAAGTAACTTAGGCAGTAACTTAACACATCCCAAGACAATTTTGCTTATATGGCACATATTTAATGAGGAAAGAGGTGCTTGTGGTAACATAATATGTTACTGTAACATAGCGCTTCCCGAGACAAAATGAGTCTATGAGCTAATAAATGAAGCCATCTATGACACAATAATTCATCCTGGAGCCCGCGCTCATCTGCTCCCTCTCAGCAAAAAATTCAAAAATAATACTAGAAAAATTCAAAAAATTCCAAACTTTTTTGTGGTGGTAGATAATTTGACGCGTAAGGTGTGCCCCAAAATTCGACTTATTTGGAAATCTGAGTAGCTCTCGGCAAAAAAGACAAATCGGGTCAAAACAGTGCGTGAATAGTAAATATTTTTACAGCCCTGATTTTGTCTTTTTTGCCGAGAGCCGCTCAGATGCTCAAATGAGTTGAATTTTGGTGCGCACCTCACGCATCAAAATATCTACCACCACAAAAAAAATTGGAATTTTTTGAATTTTTCTAGTATTTGTTTTGAATTTTTTTTCTAAGTGTGGGTGCAGCTGAGCCCGGGTGCAGATTAGCCGCACTCTCTATGACACTACTACTATGTTACTTTGCACTATAAAGATAGTAACTTAGACTAGTGTCATATGCATGATAATAATATAAGTTACTCCCCCACTATGACCAGCCTGAGTTGTTAGGAATTAATTAGTAGATTAATTAGCACATGCTAATTAATGGATAGTCATTAGGAAAGGGGTGTGTCCAACCCTGAACAGTCATGTCCCTTTTCTCTTTCTATTGCCAATAGGCACCTGTTCTGAAGGGATGCCTCCGAACAGACACCTCTTCTTCCCACCTCTTCCAGATGTATATATACTTGAGAATCAATGGAAACCAGGACTTATTGTCATTTCGCTTGATTGTCATTTCGCTTTCAATCTCGTTTTACTCTAACACGTTATCAGCCACGTTGCTCTCCATCGAGCGAATGGGCGCCAAAGAAAACCGCTCGTCGCCGGCGCAGCCTAGGTTTCGTCCTCTCCGTTCGCGACCTCGTCATCGGCGAGGGGTCCTCAAGGCGTCCCGCACCACAAGTGCAGAGGAGACATCGGCCCCGACGCACTCCTCTCGAGACGGCACCGTGCCCGCCTGCGCCATGGCTAGCAGCGCCAGGCCGTGGCCGCCCTCGCGCGCGCCCGCCCTGCGCTAGGGCTCGCCCGGACCCCGGCCGGCCGTGGCCGCGCCAACCCGCGCCAAGCCGTGGCCGGGACCGCCCGTCCGATCCCGCGCCAGGCTGTGGCCGGTCTCGCGAGGCCATGGCTGCGCTCGCCCTAGCCCGCCCGCGCCATGTTGTGGTCATACTCCCGCGCGCCGCCCAGCGCCCGGGCGCGCTCGCGCCGCCGTCGCGTTACTGGCCCCCCTGCGTGCCCGTGGCCGTCCGGCCTCGACTGGCCGCCGCTCAGCCGCACAAATGGCTTCGCGCGGCTCTGAGACCCAGCAGTAGCTGCTACCCATGGAGGAGCAGCCAACGGTGCCCTCCGCCGCTTCCGGCTCCGAGTGCGGCGAGGCGGCGAGGTCCCAGCCTGGGCAGATGCCGCCCTGCCGACGCACGCTGAACTTTTTCCCTCGTATAGGGAAAATCCCCACCAGGGGAATGGATTGATGATTCCTATCCCCGGTACGGGAGAAAGGAAGAGCAATCTTATCTCTTCACAGTTTGCACTTTAGTCCTTGCGGCTTTACCTATTTTTGAATAGGCTAAAACTTGTATTAATTGTGATTTTGCAGTTAATTCTAGCAGTGATTTTATTCTTGTTTTAGACCGTTAAATCTGGTACATATATTTTAGTATCATTTTCTGTTGAATATCAATATATTCCAGATACTAAATTGATATTTCCACGTTTGACATGTGTCAAGATTAATTACATCTATTATTTGCAATTGAGATTTTTTTTTATCTCTTGCAAAGATAAATTCAGTACCTCTGCAGTACTGTTTCTCCGTTGAGTACGAGGTATTCTGGAATATTTCTATGATGTATCTATTTCCATGTTAACCACATGTCGAGATTAATACGTCTATTTGCAATTGAAATTTTCAATTTCTTGCGAATACATATGCAAAATTTAAGGTGATTTTTTCAAACTGATGCTTGGGATCACAAGGTAGTCATATGGACCTACTACCTACGTAGATTATTGATGACAACTGATAAAGCCTACATTTTATCATTTCGACATTATGATTGCTTTACAAAGTGCTCTCCCACACATTTTTCTAAGTCATGACATAAGGCATTTGAAGTATGAGTATCTACGGATTTCACCGGATTATACTCCTTTAAAGCTGCTAGATCTACTCCCAATTTTCCCTTTGGAGATTATCTACAAAGTGTCATGCTTAACAATTTGAAGTTCACACTAATGATTTCAAGCCAACTTCTTGAAATTTTCATTAATTTTGCAAAGTTCATTACAACATCAACCATGATGGTCCTTAATTTATCATCCATAAATTAATTATCTCTGGTTTACCCATACAAGTAACCGATGGCTAAAGAATTTGAGGCACTCACCCTTAATGGCCACAACTACGCTATGTGGGTTGTGGACATCAAGATCTGTCTTGTCCTGTGGGATAACGCGAGCAATCCCAAGATACCAAGGACCCCAAGGGAAAAGGTTTGCATCCAACTTCAACCTTCACCCACACATTGCAAATGGAACTGGTTGTTCGCATGATGTTCCACTGGGACCGAGCAACACCATGACTCTCGATCAGCCAGAGGACCTTGCTCACACGGAGAATATGTTGGTTGAGTATACCTAAATCAATATGTTTGGAGACTTCAGTTAGTCTCTCAATCTCCTTAATGATCTATTTATCTGTGTCCATTTCTGATGTTGTAATAAGAACATAAGTATTGTTGTCATCATATATTTGAATCAGCACTTTGGTACAATACATTTGTATGCATTCTCTATATATCTGACAATGATTTTCATATTGAGAATCTTCAAGTCTATATATAGATTTCTACGGGAGTCAATCCGATGAAAAATGATATGTGCCTTGTGGACATATGCACCACAAACTCTATACTCAGGGAAGTCCAATGTTTCCACTCTCATTGAGAGAAAGGAGATATTTTAAAATCGCTAGACGCGATGAGGTATTTGTTGGCTCAACTCGAGTCATATTTACTATCCCTATGGATACTCGAGTCGGATCAAGGATGCATTATCGTGTCTGGGTTCAACTCGTATCCTCCTAAACTATAGAGATATTCGTCAGAATAGTTTCCGTAGCGAAACTTATGAGGACAACAAAGAGAAATATCTTATCTTTACCATATGAAACGGATATGGCAAACACATTATCTATGCATCATCATGATTGCACTACACATACTACAAAACCCGTAGCACATGTTGCGTACAAGATAGTTTTCTAGAATGTCTTTTACATGAAAAACTTGGCATGCTCGCCTTGGTCATCCAGACATTGGAATCTATTAGCAATTCCATTGGTTTATGATTATTGTGATTCTAAATTCTAATCATTTTTGGATTTTATATGCACTACATGTGAATCAAGGAAGCTAATTTTAAGGCTCGCGCATCTTAAAGTCTACACTGAACCACTCAGTCTCCTTGAACACATCAAGTCAAGGTAAAGTGGCTCTTCCTAACCATTGACTAGACTATTCAGGTATTCGATGGTTCTAAAAGACACATCTATACGATGGTCTCAAGTGTGCTTTATCCACATGAAACCATTGGCTCATTATCCTGAACATCAATTACAATAAAAATTGAATGGACAACGTTGTAGAATTCTCCTTGCGTCCCTTCACTATGGCCCTAGGATTGAAGTTTAGCACTTTGTCCTATATGTCTAGACTCAAACTGGTTTAGTAGAATCCATTGTCCAAAGAATTAAGTCATTCCATGATCTTAACCTCATAATTGCAACTTACCAACTTTCCGTTGGAGTCATGCAGTTTTACACGCTCATGACCAAACTACATAATGTCATTCCCCTTTATCTTTGATACGTGGAAATCTACCAAGTATTTCCCATCTGCAGTAATTCGGTTGAATACCGATATCACCACCCCGACATACATCATTGGCCCTCAACATATATTTGGGATCTATGTGAGGAATAATTGTATAACCGTCAATACCTCAAGCCCCTCACATGGGTAGTTATTCAAGGTCAGTATGTTGATTCAATGAGGAATATTTCCAGGCATTAGGGGGGGATTTCAAGTACCATACAAAATACCAGGAAATTAGTGGAATGCTCAACACGTTTCTGCCTCAAGTCCACGTACTCAAAGATCTGAACCATGCGTTCAAAAGATTTGCAACACATTGTAAATAACCTGTCAGATTCATTTGCTGAAAATAAAGGTGTCACATAATCCTACAATCCTGCAAAAATATGCCCGAAAGAGTGGAGGTACCAACAAAACCACTCAACTCCCCGTTCACAGTAACATGGGGAGAAGTATGGCAATAGTACATTAGGATTCGGCTTCTCGCAAGCAAGGATACCGAGGCCTCTGAATCAGTAAATGCAAGTCAACTTCACGTTGGCAAACACCTAATGGGTAGTATACACCCAGTGGACGGGCAACCTCCACCAACCCAGGTCATAGTGCACACAATGACCGGGACATCGGGATACCCGACTCAACCGCATTGGAAATCGCGAACAGTCACCATGGGTAACGATATTTCCATCAACTCTATGTTGATATATAGATTCTGGAGAAACATATAACCGGAAGTCTACAATTGTCGACATACATTTCTCAACTAGATTTAAAAAACCTTTCACATGATTCAGGTCCAAAGACCATGGCCATGGCAAAGTGTGAACAACACTCGGACTGAACTCGAGCAAAGGGTATAATCTAGGTAGAAATAATCTTGCTCAATAAAGGGAAAGGTATTCACATAAGCAATACCTACACCAGTTTTCTTCTGAAAATAGAATTGGGAACAATGAGGTGGTGAAACATAGAGCAAGTCTTGTAGCACAAGGGTTCACGCAGATACCCAACTTTTCTCCAGAGGTGAAATCTCATTCTGATAACTTATATCATTGGCAGTACAAAATTATCTATCTATGCAGTTGATAGATGTAGTGATAACATATCCATGTTGATCACTAGATTTAGACATAGATGGTTCCCAATGGAATCTCACTTCTGAATCGAAATGCAAAACGCAACATACACTTTGTAAAAACCAATAAGTGACCATATGACTTATTGTTGTCGGTACATTTTGGTACAGCCGACATAGTGAGTTCCTTATACACAAGGATTACTCCTACAATGATGATTACCCATGCATGTCTGTCATACACAGGGATTACTCCTGCAATGACGAAGCACATGATCATATTAATGGCGGGTTTTGAGATGAAGGATTGGGTAAAACCTCGAGCACCTTCACTCATACATTATGGTACACTATGTTGTCTATATCCAAAATATATTGGAGAAATTCATTGTGGACAAATCTTATACATCCATAACTCACATGGCTTCATTCTCTAGACGTAGAGAAAGATCCATTAAAACCATGAGTTGATGGGAATGAGATATTGGGACACAAAGTTCCATATCCTTGTGCCATTGGACCCACCAAACACAATTGGTTGGGAGTCAAGAATATCTTTTAATATCTCCAAGGCATCAAACATTTTGTCCGAGTCTTTCAGTTTCATAGAAATCTAGACACCAATATCATTGGATCCATTGATCAGATCCCTACCATGCTAGATCATAGACAAGCTTTGTGTTCCAGCTAGGTGTGGTAGCCATCCCATGAAGGTCTTCGAAACAGACCTCGTGGCTACATCCACCAACCATTGTCTCAAAGATAATGTTGCTTGTGTTGTCTGGATGCAAACAGGTTCCATAGTAAGCAATATCACTATATTGCTCATCTTGCAAATCAAGTCATGTGACAATCTCATTGATTTGTCTATGAAGTCTCTACCAACAACTTGAACATTTCAGAAAGATGTTCATGGAATTGGTATTCGACGACTTCAGGACTTGCAAGTATCAAGGGGAGTATCTTCCCGAATTACTCCCGTTCAAAGCATCATATTATACTCTTTTTCCCTTTATGAGTTTACTTTTATAGGTTCTCATCAAGGTTTTAATGAGGTAATATCAACATGAGATCATATGTCATACTTCCTGTTTTCTCCACTGGAGTTTTTAGGAAAGTATACACGACATATTTATTGTCCTCTAAACTCTATGAATTTTCTCATATCGAGTTAAAAGAGACAATTATTACGATATGTCATATCATTTTTTCTTTATATTTTCCCACTCAGTTTCGAAGGAGTTTTCAATGATATATCAGATCGCACTCTTTTCCCTTATGAGCTTTCCCTCAAAGTTTCTCATAAAAGGTTTCAAGAGGTGACATATGCAATACTTTCTATTTTTCCCCACTGGGGTTTTTAAAGGAAAGTATACAAAGCATATTTATTGTTCTCCAAACTCACCAATGAGTTTTCTCCTTTCTCAAAGGTTTTCTCATATGAGTTATCAAGGAGACAATAATTATCATATGTTGCACTTTTTCTCCTTATTATTTTTCCCAATGGGTTTAAAGGAGTTTTAGCAACATATCTGCTCTGTTCTCCTCATATTTTTCCCACATGGTTTTTGGGGAGACTCTCAAGATTATACGGAAGATTTCTCAAGATGGAAGATCTATGTACAAGAAGTTTTCAATGATGAAACATTAAAGGAGCGGTGTTGTACAAGAGGGGGTGTTAGGAATTAATTAGTAGATTAATTAGCACATGCTAATTAATGAATAGTCATTAGGAAAGGGGTGTGTCCAAAACCAAACAGTCATGTCCCTTCTCTCTTTCTATTGCCAATAGGCACCTGTTCTGGAGGGATGCCTCCGAACAGACACCTCTTCTTCCCACCTCTTCCAGATGTATATATACTTGAGAATCAATGGAAACCAGGACTGATTGTCCTTTCGCTTCCAATCTCGTTTTACTCTAACATGAGTAACACTACTCCTGGTGGTAGTACGTGAAACCGGCGAAGACGGAGCGGCGCTTATGATCGAGGAAGGCTCTCCACAGTCCAAACGTGTGGAAGCGCACAAGTCGTGTAATTACTGCGGCTGCTGTTGCTCTGCATTCGATTAATCAAACGTCAATCCATGCAGTGCGTACCCCGAGTGGTCGCCGGTTCCCAAAGTAGTCCCCTCATGCATAAATTGTAGTGCTCCACTTTCTCTAGAGCCATTCCCAACCTTGCTCCTTCTACATCCACCTTCACCATGGAAGATGCCTCGACAAATGTCACCCATGCCGCGCGCCTGGTGCAGCTGCTCAAGATCCAAGGCTTCAGCGCCACAGAGCACATGAAGAGCGGTAGTTGCACTTACATTCCATCCGCCACAGAGCACATGAAGAGCGATAGTTGCAATTACATCCCATCCAGATGGACCGTCAATGGGTACGAGTGGGAAGTCCGTATCTATCCTGCTTTGAAGCGAAGCACGGACAACAACAAGTTGTGGGTGTCACTGTGATTTTCTTGTTGCAGTAAACCCCGTGAATCCAGGGTGGAAGCGAGCCTCGCCTGTCGGCTAGTACTTTCGAGCCGGAAGCTTGAAACATCTCAAGAGTGTAGTGCGGCAGGAATCTTCTCTTACCCCGGTGAATGCTGCCAGGATCTCGTGTTTCTCAGGCGTAGAGATGAATTGGAAGGTTATCTCAAGGATGATACTTTGACCATATAGTGCGCCATCGCAGTACTCAAGCCCTTACTGGTACCAAGGATCCCAGCTGAAGAGGTTCCCGTGCCATCCTCCAACCTGCACCAGCACCTCGGCGAGATCCTGCAGAGCAAGATGGGATCCGATGTCACGTTCCTTGTATGCCAGGAGTCATTTCATGCGCACAAGAACATACTCGCCGCCAGGTCTCCTGCTTCCAAGGCCCAGTTCTTTGGAGAAATGAAAGAGAAGAGCTCGCGGCGTGTCGAGATCATGGACATGGAGCCGGAAGAAATCGGAGCCATGCTCCACTTCATCTACACTGACACGATCCCTAAACTAGAAAAGCAGGAGGAGGCGTCGACGGTGATGGCTCAGCATCTGCTGGCAGCCGCTGACAGGTATGGAGGTTGACAGGGTTGTTCTCAAGAATGCTCCACAAAACTGCAAGATGACTCACCATGATATACAACAAGAGGTGATAAAAAATTGCGCAGAGGAGACTACTAAACTAATCATTGAAGAACTTGATGGTGGTCATTTTGCAATACTTGAAGATGAGTCTAGTGATGTGTATCAGAATGAACAGTTGGCTGTTTGCTTGCGTTATGTTGAAAAGAAAGGAAGGGCGGTTGTCAGATTTCTTGGTCTTGCTCATGTTGAAGATACTAGCTCTTTGACACTTAAAGCTGCAATTCAGAAACTGCTTATGACACACAATTTGACCTTTGCAATGGTTCGTGGGCAAGGATATGATGGAGCTAGTAACATGAAAGGTAATGTTAATGGCCTAAAAAAACTGATTATGGATGAGTCCCCTTCTGCCTATTATGTTCATTGTTTTGCTCATCAACTACAGTTAACTCTTGTTGCTGTTGCTAAGGAGAGTGGTGATTGCACTTGGTTCTTTCAGCAACTTGCACACTTGTTAAATGCTCTTAGCATGTCTTGTAAAAAGATGAGAATGCTTCGGATAGCTCAGGCCGAGGAACTCATTGATGCATTGGAATTGGAAGAAGTGGAAACAGGGACTGGGCTGAATCAGGAAATGGGTTTGGGAAGGCCATGTGATACACGTTGGGGCTCTCACTTCAAAACCGTGAACCATGTCATCTCTATGTATGGTGCACTACGACGAGTCCTCATCAAGATTGGAGACGAGTATCATGGTGCGGAGGCCCAAGCGGCTCTAACTATATTGACACCATTTCGATCATTTGAGTTTGTTTTCATAGCACACTTGATGCAAGAAATATTTGGATACACGGATGAGCTGTGTAGAGCTTTGCAAAAGCAAGATGAAGATATTGTTCATGCTATTGAGCTTGTTGATGTCACAAAGTATCACTTGGAGTGTTTGAGGACCGACGCTGGATGGGATGATTTTCTCACAAAGGTCACATGTTTTTGTACAAAGCATAAGATCAAAGTTGTTGATATGAAGGGTCGTTACTTTCCCGTTGGCCGGCCTAAAAGGGGTTTATGTAATGGTGCGATGAATTACCACCGTTTCAAAGTTGATATGTTTGTGGCTGTCATTGATAGGCAAATAAGTGAACTCAATGGCAGATTTGATGAGGTAAACACAGAGCTACTTTCTTGCATGGCAGCATTTTGTCCACTTCGTCTATTTGCTGCTTATGATCAGGAGAGGTTGGTTAGGCTTGCTACAAAATTTTATGCTAATGATTTCACAAGTGATGAACTGGCAAGACTTCCATGGCAACTAAACATGTATGTTACTCATGTGCGTAGAGATGAAAGGTTTCAAAACTTAAAGAATCTGTGTCAACTTTCAGTTATGCTTGTAGAGACAAACAAGCATGAACAATATCATATTGTTTACAAGCTTCTTAAGTTGGTATTGATTCTGCCAGTTGCTACTGCTAGTGTTGAAAGGGTATTCTCTTCAATGAATTATGTGAAGAATAAGCTAAGGAGCAAAATGGGTGATGATTACTTAACCAATTGTTTGGTTACATTTGTTGAGGGAGAATTTTTCAATCAAGTAAAGGACGAGGATGTCATCAATCGTTTCCAGAAAGGCAACCGCAAAGTTATATTGTAAGGTCGGATATCAATCATATCATCATTTTATCAATCAAAAGGTACTTTTGTATCCATGTTTTTTTTATAATTATTATGGTTTGACACATCCAAAAAATTCTATTGTCATTATGGCGTACTATTTTGTTCATATATTGCAATAGCCGCACTATTTGGTTTAGATATTGAAATTCTCGTACTATTTGGTCATATATTGCATTTAGAGTAAAAAAAAAATTGGGTGAATACCCAGCCAGCAATTCCTGGCGCCGCCACTGTATGGAGTGGACAGGCTCAAGCTGATTTTTCGACAAATGGTGGATTTTATTTGCTCAATATGAAGCATCAAGAGGATACAAGACATGATGAACACACATCCGGCCTCTGCATAGCTAAGATGCACACAGTCAACACCAACACACACACACAAAAAAAACACGCTGACGATTAGCAAAGTCATATAAGACCAAAGCTATGTTGTGTGTAGGCGAAGAAAAAAGAAAATAACCCCAAAGCAATCAGATACACGATCGGTAAACTGCAACAATGATCATATCCGCACCAACCATTTTATGACACCAAATGGACAACGAGATTCTTCAACAGTAACGCCTTCAAGAAGAGAGTGGCGCTCACGTGCCACCGTCACCGGATACAACGACCAAGTCCAGAATCTAAGTTTTCACTCTGAAGATTTAATCTGAGCATATCCAAGCAATGCCTTCAACAAGGTAATGACGTAAATAAAACATCGCCATTGCCAGGCATAACCAACTCGGTTCAGACCTGAGCTTTCACCCCGGAGCTCGAGACCGGGTACCTGAGTAGCACCACAATCGTAGTCACTTGTGTTGTCGCCACCACTTTTCCGCAATCTCAGCAGCTAAATGCGATTTGCGATCGTCACCGCTGCACAACCACCCCTCTGTGTCAAGCCATCATCTGTAGTTTGAATCTCACCGCCGAGGTCAATCACCGGGTCTGAAGAGACGAACTCTCATGAAGATCTTCCGGTGATAACCGCTTCCGTGGAGCCACAGGAGGTGACTGTAGCACTCTACAACCACCACCGCCTGGCCGATCAGATCCGCATCGCCACCCGCAAGCCCACCAGATCTCACAACCATGCTGGCTCGCCGGCATGCCCTGTTTTGATCAATGGACCAGCAGAAGGGGCCTATGGTGTCTGTAACCCTCTTGCCACCCATCGGCTGCATGCCTGACAGGAACCGAAGTTGGCCATCCAGCCATTGCACGCCCCGGACAGCAAGAACATGCTCCGTTGCGCCGCCATGCGCTCCAGACGAGGTGGCATAGGAGGCTGCGCAGCTCGCAGAATCGCAGGCGGCAGGGCGCAGCGGCTAGCCTGCCGGAGGCCACCGCCGCCAAGTTACGAGTCCACCAGAAATCGTCCACTTTGTGTCTTCTGATGGCCTCACCGCCGCCGGCGCCGGCCAGGCTTTGCCCGGCGACGCCCTCCGGCGGCGGTGAGGGGAGAGGAGCCGATGGAGGCCCTGGGCCGCCGGACTGGAACGCCCCGGTGCGACTCGATGGAGTCGCACGGGAGCGAGATCCACTTTTTTCGGCACTGGAGGAACAAGTTGGATGACGAGTACAGTTTGCTCTTTCTTTTAGACAGGCTCAAGCTGATATGCGAGGCCAAGCTCTCTGGTGGCATCACAGTGGACACGGCAGCAACAACTCTGGCCTTGGCCCAGCAACACAATTGTTCACGGCTCAAGGCCAAGTGCGTCAAGTTCATTGTCAGCACTCCTGAAGTTCTTGACGCTGTCCTGGCAACGGAGGGGTATAAGCACCTGGAGGCAAGCTGCCCTTTGGTGCTAACTGAGCTTCTCAAGTCTGCCCATGGGAGGAATGCAGAAGCGTAGCCGTGAGCCAGAGTACCAAGATTATTTGAGAACGCATATGCGTTTGTCCCATATGCATACTATGCAGTAGAAAATTATGCCGGCCCTTCCCTGCAAAGGAAGCAATTTCGATGGCCCAATGTCTATCTATATGTGCTATGAGCTTGTCATCTCTAAGACAGTTGCAATGTGCTTTGCGTTGTTAATGAAATCGGAGAATTAATTAGAGGTTTATATGAAAAGGAAATCTGTTATGAGCAACTTAATAGTTGTTGTTCCTGCCCTCAGATTTGATGTTATTTATTGCTTAATGGTCCAAGATTAGACGCCTCTCCTTTTGTTCATGTCAAGATTGGCAAAAGGTAAGTACATTTGTATGCAGATGTAATGATGGAAATAGTTTTCCGTCTAGGTAATGTTGGGGTTTAGAGTTTGCAGACACGATTATTGGTTCAGAGTTTGCTAAACATCACTCTGCTTACTTTGCAGACATGATTATTTTAAAATGACTACATACGGGGCAAAATGAGTGAATCTACACTCTAAAATATGTATATATACATCCGTATGTGGTAGTCCATTTAAAATCTCTAAAATGACAAATATTCAGGAGCGGAGGGAGTAGTATAGCATTGCTCCACAGATACAGTATATGACTGCCTACTCCGCGGTTAATATCAGGTTACGCATAAAAATAAACAATAAACATTTCTTAAATTCATTTTCCATACCTCCATATATTCACAAGAAATTCTAGTATTCATCATAGATATAGAAAGGCGCAGCAATGTGTGTGCTATCCAACTTTTGTAAATTGTGTGTCAATTGAGAAAGTAAAACATTCACCTCCTAGTTCCTTATATAGAGACCACGCAGCTTTCATTTCAAAATAGCTAAGTCACAATCTGCATACTTGAAGGTCGTAAGCGGCCTCCCTGGGGAGGCAATGCTTTCCTCGTGCTGTATATTTTTTTAGAAAATGGAGGTATGCATCCGGTCTCTGCATCATGATAATGCATACGACCATCTTATTAACAATTCGCAAAGTATCGTCATAAAAGTCTTACAGCTCGCAAACAGAGCAGAACAAAGTAAAAAAGACAAATTACATGCTGACAAAGACAACCGATACGGTAATAAGAAGGATAAGCTCCCTAGACTCCTATCCTGTTATGCGAGTGCCATCTGAACCAGTTGAATATAACCCGAGCTACCATCTTCCATTGGTTGCACCCAGTAACCAAAGGCTCCCTGGAGTGCATAGGAGTGAGTAAGGACCACGTACGGATCCAAGCTGTAGCTCTGAAGATAACCTGCAAGAAAGTTAAAGTGTGTTGTCTGTTAAAAATCATATCATTCTTGCAGTTCCATATAGCCCATAATAGCGCACATATTCCAATTCGAATACGAGCCGCAGTAATCTGTTCAACCCCAGCTAACCACGTCCCAAACAATGACGCAATATCGACTGAAGGATTAATGTTGAAAGCTATATGAACCGTTCTTCAAAGTAGCTTAGCAGGTGGGCATTCAAGAAATAAGTGTTGTATTGTTTCATCATGATCACAAAAACATCACCGCGAACTTCCTACCCATCGCCTTTTAATTAAGTTGTCCTTTATGAGTATCACTTGCTTGTGGACAAACTACATAAATATTTTAATACGCAAAGGAACATTAACCTTCCAAATGTGTAATGACCTTGAGAGTGGGCCAGAATTAATCAAATCCATATACAATGATTTCACCGTAAATATCCCATTCTTAGTTAACTTCCATTGTGTCGAATCCGGCTGGTCGGAGAGTTGAACTTTTATCAATCTCCGAACCAAGTGCATCCAGGCGTTCCATCTCTCACCAACTAACACACGTCTAAACTAGATGTTCAAGGGAATAGTTTGAAGGACTATGCCTACGTAATCCTCCTTACGTTGCACAATATTATAGAGGGTAGGATATTGGACGGCCAGGGGCGTCTCTCCTAACCAGGTATCCTCCCAAAATCTTGTTGACATCCCATTGACAACCAAGAATTTGATCCTACGAAAGAACAAGTCCTTCGTTCGCATAAGTCCCTTCCAGAATGGCAAGTCAGTCGGTCTCATGGTAACCTGGGCTAGTGTTTTCGAGTGCAAATACTTATTGCGCAGGATTTGAGGCCACATACCCTCCGGCTCTGTCTCTAACATGTATAATCGTTTGCACATAAGACATTTATTCTTAATTTCTAAGTTCTTAATACCGAGACCCCCTTGGTCTTTAGGCCGGCAAAGGATGTCCCATTGCACAAGACAGTATTTCCTCTTGGCCTCATCAGATTGCCAAAAGAAACGAGATCTAAAGAAATCAAGTCGCTTCCGAACTCCTTTCGGAATTTCAAAGAACGAAAGTAGAAACATCGACATATTAGTCAGTACTGAGTTAATCAGGACTAGCCGACCTCCATATGACATAAGCTTGCCCTTCCAGCAGCTAAGTTTTTTTTCAATTCGTTCTTCAATACACTTCCATTCTTTATTGGATAGCTTATGGTGATGGATCGGTATACCCAAGTAACTGAATGATAAAGCACATAATTCACATCCGAACAATTGTCTATAAGTGTGTTCCTCGTCTTTGGCCTTCCCAAAACAAAACAACTTGCTCTTATGAAAATTAATTTTTAAGCCAGACAATTGTTCGAAGCGACACAAGATAAGTTTCATATTATGTGCCTTAGCCATGTCATGTTCCATGAATAGGATAGTGTCATCAGCATACTGTAGAATCAACACCCCTCCATCGACTAGATGAGGAACTAGAACTTCTACATGGCCATGCTGCTTGGCCCTGCCAATAATGACGGCCAGCATATCTGCCACAATATTGAACAGAAGAGGAGACATGGAATCCCCTTGTCCCAATCCCTTATGTGTCTGAAAATAGTGATTGATGTCATCGCTCACCTTGATTCAGACACTACCCTTCTGGACTTGGGTATCCACTTGGTTCCTCCAGGCTTCACTAAAACCTTTCATGCACATTGCCTGTTGAACAAGAGGCCACTTTACTTTATCATACACCTTCTCAAAATCCACTTTGAAGATAACCCCATCCAGTTTCTTCGAGTGGATCTTATGAAGCGTTTCATGCAGAACGACTACCCCTTCCAGTATGTGTCGCCCCGGCATGAACGCTGTCTGGCTTGGTTGGATCACTGAATGAGCAATTTTGTGTCAATCTATTGGTTCCAACCTTTGTGAAAATTTTGAAACTCACATTCAGCAGACATATGGGTCGGAATTGTTCGATCCGAACTGCCTCATCTTTCTTAGGTAGCAACGTTATCGTACCAAAGTTAAGTGTGCCCTTGTGGTTTCGGCTTCAATGATGACAAGGCCGCGACATTGCTGCGTGACGAGATGCAAGATGAGGTTACTGATGATGTTGGGACGAAGAGGCATGACCTCCATCAGGGTCGTGCCATGTGGGTTGTCCGGCGACCACACCCGCAACTTCGAACATTGTGAGTCCTGCAAGAATAGGATCCTTGAGCCGCAGCGGCGGTAGGTGAGGCGGAGGTGGTGGTCCGTGAAGTTGTACGAAGCGAGCGTGGCTGCCCAGGAGCAGGAGAGGCAGCGGCACCTGTACACTGCCTTGGCCGGCAACCGCACGAAGATGTCCTTGATGACATCATCCGGGAGGACCGGCAATTGATCGGCCACGGGGACAGGTACTGGCCTGAATGGCTGGCAACGGCATCGGCGGGTGTATGTTTGGAACATGCGCGCAGATGCGTAAAGGCCGGAACAGATCGATCACGCACACGAGAGACGACAAAAGGCGGAAGAATTCTGCACGAAGGGCACAGATCGATTCGGTTTTGTTTTGTTCATTTGCTTTCGTGTTTATTCCGCGCGTATCCTCTTTTTCTAGAATTCTTTGCATATCCTCGGGTCGCACATGGAGAACGTGTGTACATGTCCGTGTAAGTTCCTACGTAGGGTGCAATGCAAATATAAACATGGCGTGCGTGGTTGGATGGTTAGGTGGGCAGTGATATCCCCAGCCTATCAGGTTCAAATTCCGATGCTCGCATTTAACTAGCAAATGCTAGAACAAAGGCTAGAACATGGGTTTTCACCATGAACATGAAGTGTGCTGCGAACACCAACTTGGCAATGGATTTTCAAGTCAGGCCTGCAAATACTCCGCACTAAGCCATAGTGGCAAGCAGATGAGTGGGATGTATGCCCGGGAAGGACCATTACCATGTAAATATATAGGCCACTAATAGGCGCCGGCGCACCGGCCGAAACTTTCGGCCAGTCCGCTCGCAACCGTTCGATGTGGCCTACTGTAGCCATCCGATCTGGTCTTCCCCTTTGACCCATCTTCTTCCTTCAGATCCCTCCCCCCAGCCAAATATTCCTCCCGGCCGCTGTTGTGCCTGCGCTCCCGGCGAGCTCGCCA
>NC_041393.1:657029483-657044704 GCF_002162155.2 Triticum dicoccoides
GGACCCACTCCCTTCCCCCACGGACTCGCTCCGCCGGTGGCCACAGAGAAAACGCGAGAGCACCATCAAAACGCGGCTTGCCCTCATCATAGCAACCACCGCCGCTGCTTCAAACCAAATCGCCATGGTCAGAATACCGCGTTGCCGTGGTTTGCAGCACCCCCGTATCTCGTCGCCGGCGATCTCTCATCGCACGTCACTAAGCTCGTAGCGCCCGTGGGGGTGGACAGCTGCTTCCAGCATCTGGTGTTGCTGGTTCCAGCATCTCCGGAACGCGGTTGTAGCAAAAAAGGTTCCGACGTGGAATGTTGTTCCAGCACCGGTGGTCATGGGTGTAGGAAAATGCGACAACGGTTGTAGCTTTTTGCTATGTGGTTGCAGCTAAAAAGTGCCCACGTAATCCGCTCTTCGCACCGGCGTCATGGTTGTAGCAAAATGAGGCGCCCGTTGTAGCAAAAAGAGTGTGTGGATCCAGCAAAAATAGCTCGCCGGTGCCGCCACCCTGTCCCCATCGTAGCAAAAAAGCTGACTGGTTGTATCTTTCGTAGTCGCTGGTTGTAGCAAAACACCACTAATAACCACCAAATGAAGAAGCCGATGTAGCAAAAAATGTGGCAAGTTCCAGCAAAACATAAAGCTGGTTCCAGCAAAAAAACACGTCGGTGGTGCGATGCACGTTTGGTTCCAGCAAAAATCACAGGAAGCAAAATTCAAAAAAAAGAAGTACATGTAGCAAAAAAGTAGCAAGTTCCAGCAAAAAAATAACTGGTTCCAGCACCCGACATAGCCGGTAGTAGCACCGGAGAACGGTGGTTCTGGTACTCGACACAGCCAGGTTGCGGCTTGCCGCCGAGCTGGTTCCAGCATCGCTGCAGCCGGTGGTAGCACCGGGACTCGCTGGTTCCAGCACCGGATGCAGACGGTTGCAGCTTGGGTTGAAGTTGTCAATCAACGCCGGAGAAGCCCGTCGCAGCTCGGCCGCTAGAGGTCCAACACCTCCTGCTGCCAGTCGCAGCACGGCGCCCGGGGTCCCCAGCACCTCCGGCCGCTCCGAGTGGTCTGCGGCGCTGCTGGATAGGAGCGTGACGATGATTACCTCGCCGGCGTTGAACAAGACACTAGCGTGGCTCTCGTAGCCAGCGGAAAAGGGGAAGAGCAGATGAGATCTTGCTCGTTGTGTGAGGTGGAATGGCTATGGTTGTGATTTTCCTGGCTGGAGATGCGGCATGGCTAGAGGAGATCGTTGGTGGAGGGCTCTCATGGAAGATGTGTTGCTGCTGAGAAGAAGACACGAGTGGATAACGGGATGAGAAGATAAGGCATGTGCGGTTGGCTTTGCTCGGGAAAAAAATAGAAGCAACTGGGCCAGCTACGTGTCTTGCGGGGTGCTACATGGATGCTACGTGGGCTGTGTACGTGGGGCCGCACCGAACGAGACGCACGAGTGGGAGGCGACCGGCCGAAGCTTCGGCCGGCGCACCGTCTCGAAACGCTTTCCAAATATGTATATCACTACATGAAATTTGCCATCCATGTTTATCTCAATTCAACACAATTTAGTGCAAAACCATCATAGTAACGCATCCATGATGGATTTGAAATCCATCATATATATTGCATCATAGATATGATTGTCCTCCATGCCATCTATACTGGACCTTCAAAAAACGTCATGGATTAGAAAAAAAAGGTGATTGTTATTTATTATCACATATATATATGTATCGCAATATGGAATAAGCCTTCTCTGGGCGATGTTCAGAGTAGCAATTCAGAGCGTGTGGGTGTGCAGATGAGATTTCATCATTTATTGCCACACAATCACTCTGTTTGCTTGGAGTTCACATTCGAGGACAAAGTATGTGAAGTTTCATCTCATTGTGCTAGTTGCAAACTCCATAGATAGGTGGTTTGTAAGTTATAGCACAGGTCCTAGTGGACTTAGCTAATATGAGCTACATACATGAAACTATTGTTGACACCACATCAAAACTGATAAGAGTGTTTTGATACCTTCTAACTTACCGCTTAGCTGTAGGGACAAAATTTATGTGACTTTGAGGCGTTGTTTTATTTAGTATTGGAAAAGGTCTACAGGGGCGCGAGTCCACTTGAACATGTTCCATTAACCAGCTACAACACAACAAATAGGACTCCATATAAGGTAGCAACAATTGAGAAGTGGTGGGCGGGGAGTGGAGAAGTCACAAATCACGAACCATGAAAATACAAAAGCACTCTACAGGACCATTCATCCGAATTAAAGCTTGTAGGTGAGTGTTCCTGTGGGATTGCCTACCTCCTACAGGACCATTCATGTGGCACTACTGAAATAAAGCTCCTGGTGGACTCATCATCTTTGCGCTTAATCAAAGTAGTACCAACGCAAACTCAGTTAGAAAAGCCAGGTTGCGCCAACCGTCCAAATCTCCGATCAACAAGGATCAAAGGAGGTGTGACAGTGACCTGAGGCTGGAAGCCATGCCTGATGGCGCAGTCGTCAACCTACATTTGACGCCCTTCTCAAGAGGTCTGGGCGGGCTTTGGTATCTCTCAGGGCCAGCATCCGGCTAGTGAGACGCCATTAGCCGGTACCAAGGTTGCTGGCAGTGACGGATTCAGTGACAAGTCACACTCTTCCCTTCTGGCTAGATCAAGCAATCTAAACTGTTTCATTCAGCATCGATGCTAGCCTTTACTTGTCATAATTAATTAATCAATAATAAATTGTTGTTTGTATAAATTGGTGTAGATGCTAGAGTGCTATCAATAATAAATTTCTAAGTTTCTAGTGGTAAGTTTCATATGAAATTTCATCTCCAGAATAGGGTTGAGGGCATAACATGGGCAGCAAACCACAATGATTTTAGGCTGATTGTTCGGAGGACCTCATCTAGTAATGCCGACATGACCTCAACTCGATGATGACTAGATGGGGCTTCAATATCATTCATGCTAACTAAAAGAAAATAGTTATATGATTGATAACGAGTGTCCGCGTTCTTGTTAATGGACATAATTAGAAAGATGACTTTCAAGGAAATTGACATGCTGGGAGGTAAATTTATATGCGCTAGTATAATTGATAATATCACTTTGAGAAGTTTGATAGAGTGCCTGCCGACGGAAAACCAATTATCATTTAGGCAACTTATGTCTCACTTTGTTGGTGCAGAGGCCGGGAAGTGAAAATCTCTCCCATTTTAAAGTATCCCATTTTTTGGTGTCTGGTGGTAGTATGCCGATCCATCTCTCCAAAAAACGAAACGGCCCCGTGTCGCTTGCCTAGGCGACACAGGCGGCGATTGGATCTCACCCATGCTAGCAACTCCGTTCACCGATCCCTCCACCTCGCCGCCGCCTGGGGTCACCACCGGGCGAAGCCCGTGTGGAGATGGCGGCAGCGAGGCGGCGTCCCTCCGTGGCAGCGACGTGTACCTCCTCCAGCAGCTGCGCATGGGTTACGGGCAGCGGCAGGGCGATTTGCGCTCTCGGCGATGCCGATGGCTCAACATCAACAATGGATGGAGGGATCCGGCGCTCTTGGCTGGTATGTTGTGGTCGCTCCATCCACGCACTCCGAGCCGATGGGCTTGGGCGGGCCTATGGAGCATCAGTTGTAGCGGCTGGCGCGCGGCGGTGGTGGTTGCCTGCTGCTGCGCGATTGCGTAGTGGCGGCGGCGGCTACTAGACCCTTTCGTCTAGTCCCCATCACAAAAGGCAGCGATCCATGCACAAGACACTTGATGGAGGTTCTTCGAACTAATCCTGGTGAAATCCTGCTCTCGGCTAGCTGCCAAGGCCAGCAATGGCGGCGCTCTTCGGCATCGTTACCTTTTTGAAGGCATCGTTGTTGGGAAGTTCCAGACCACTATCTGCTACCTCCGGGGGAAACCCTAGTTCAGTAGATAGGATGATGGAGGTGCTCTTGTGTCATTTCCCCCTTGGGGGCGTTATTCATGGAGGTGTACACAGGCTCGAGAGACCAGCGGGCGATATCTTTGGTGGAATGGTGCTTCATCCTACACATTGATGGTGCAGGATCTCGGTGGCGTGGCGCAGTGGAGACTGGGTGTTCGATGTGTGGCATTGGAATCGCGTAGGAGGACGACGCCCTCTGGCGGCGTCATGGTGGCATTGATGGTAGAGAGGCTTGGCAAGACCGGTGCGTCAGTATCTGTTTTGAAGATGGATAGTTGGAAGATGGTGGTGATGGCCCTTGCAGTGTGCGCATGTGGTGCCCACTGAGAATTTGTCGGACCAGTGTGTGACTCAGTCCCGACATTGTGGCTTGGATGGGGTACCTGGCTTTAGTGGGGTACCCGACATTGTGGTTTGAGTATGTGACCCAGTCATGCCGGAGTTCCATGGGTGTAATTAATAGAGATAAGTAACGGCAATTCATTGCGGTGGTTGCTCAGCCTTGCCCTATATCTCCGATGCAGCTACATCATAAGCCGTCTCCATGAAGGAAGGTATTATCTCTGCTAACTCTATTGGATGTAACATAATGAAGATTGAAATTAATGTGATAGATGTGCAAGCTTGTATGTTCCAGGACTGGCTATGGGGAGCGATGGCGATGATCTGTGCAAAATGTTTTGCCATGACGGAAATTTTGGAAATGTTGAATTGCAGAGTTTCCCAAGAGAGGCTAATGGTGTTGCTCATAGCATAGCTTAATTTAATTATGATCATGAATTATCTTGTAATTGGGTCGATGAGCACCCTAGCTTGTTTACTTGTAAACGCCCTTTGAATGATATTCCTATTATTCCAAATCAATAAACTTAATTGTGATGGCCTTCAATTGAAAAACCATTTCAATTTTGAGTTTGGATGGTTGTACCTGAGTTTCCTTCTTTAACATGTGTCCAAATTTTGGAAGATGTCCCACAATTGGGGAAGTGAAGTTGCCGGACCTAGGATCTTAACACAGGGTTCCACTGTTCAAATATACATATACGCAACATAAATATGTGAATATTGCACTATAAATAGTACTTTGTTACCATGCAAAAAAAAAATACTCCCTCCGTTCCTAAATATAAGTCTTTGAAGAGATTCCACTATGGACCACATACGGAGCAAAATGAATGAATTTATACTCTAAAATGCATCTAGATACATCCTTATGTGGTCCATAGTAAAATCTCTACAAAGACTTATATTTAGGAACGGAGGGAGTAGTACTTTAGTCCTCAATATATTACCATCATTTTCATAAATAGTAATAAAATAACTGCCCCCACTCACCCAACAGTCCAACACATACAACCACATTCTTACCTCCTTGCTTTCAAAAGAGCTAACAAACATTCTCTAGAGTTGTAGGTTGTTAGCGACTGCCCAGGGGAGGCGATGCTTTCCTCGTACAATACTGCTTGTGGCATTGTCCTGCTATTAGCAGAGATAAGGCCACTTCCATTGAGGAGGTTCTTAGTGTCGCCGATCACGGGGGCGTATCCACATAAGTCGAAGCTTGATTTTTGGAAGTACTCCCTACATGACCGAATGATGATGCGGCGACCATTGTCAATCACGGAAAGTAGGTCAATCCAATACCCATACCGCATGAAGTTGGCGTTGTTCGGGGATAGCATGGATAGGTCGATCTGACAGTGTAGATCCCACACGCCTGTGTCATGGTCGCGCAGCAGCCAGACATTGTGCCCACGATGAGGCACATTGCAGACAACTTCAGTATGGAAGAGGCATAGGCGCCCACCGAACTCGGTCAAGTTGTATCGGTCTTGACAGTTTCTCTCCATGACGACCGGCGGCAATGACACGGTCCCAAATGTCTCATCATCTATATCGAAGGAAAAGACAAACATCTTTTTATGTGGAGGGTCAAGCTTACGCTCAGCCAGCCAATAGATGTGCCCTTGGGTAAAGACGCTAACGTCATGCTCTTTGTTTACCCAACCCAGCGGTTTCTTTTGAGCGCAACCCTTTGCCAGCCTCCAGAGCGCGGGGGACGAGCTGATCTCGTAGACCTCGCATCCCGCAGATACGGGAAGATAGTAGACGAGCAATGCTAGACGTACGGGCGTTGTACGGGGGATTTACAGGCTGGTTGACTGTGATTGGTTGGAATATGATTAAGGGGGATGGCTCCATCCTGAAAATCAGGGGGGAGCAATTAGATTAGGCCATGTTGTCATCCTGTAAAACTTTGTACGATCATCATGTACGTGTAGTATTATTGATAGTAGACACACACAACTTTGTGCGTCCTGGTGCGCGTGTGGTAGCCTAGCCCTAGGCGTGTGATACCGAGGCCACCCTTGGCCTGGTTCTCTGGGAGGGCTGCCATTCTGCCGGTCGATGGGTTGAGCACGTAGTGTGTGCTTGCGGTTTTGAGCACAACGAGGCCTCGGCACTGCTGGGTGACGAGGCGCAATATGAGTTTGTCCTTTACATGGCCCTCCATTAGGGTCGTGCAATCAGGATTGTCGGGCGACCACACCTGCAACTTCGGACGTCCGGCAAGTGAGCCGGAGTCATGCAAGAAGAGGATCATTGGGCCGCCATGGCGGTTAGCCAGGCCGAGGTGGAGGTCGGCAAAGCTGTTGGAGGCGAGCGTGGCAGCCCACGCGCGAGAGAGGCAGCGGCACCTATGCACTGCCTTGGCCGGCAACCGAGCGAAGATGCCCTCGATGAGATCGTCGGGAAGGACGGGGCATGGATCCCCGGACGGCTGGCCGCGGCGGCGGCGGGTGTTTGTTTGGAACATGTCGCACACGCGTAAAGGGCGGAACAGATTGGTTACGATCGTTGGGAAGTACTGCAGTAGTCTATACAAAGAAGAGATCGATGCCTGTTTGTTTTCGTGTTGTTCTCGTACTCTTGTGGGCACACGTTTTTAAGTTAGTATTACTGATAATTAATTAAAAGCTGCAAGTTAAAACTGCATATGTCAATTTGATTTGATCGGAGATATGAGCACGTACTCGCTCATACACTTTTTTTTTTTGAGGATACGCTCATACACTTTCTATCTTATGAAGCATGAGTCGAGTATTATGATACTTTGAACAACAATTTAACTCCCTCCATCCTAAAATAAGTGTCTCAAGTCTCAAGTTTGTACTAACTTTAGCGCAAAATTGTATTAAGGTTAAGACACTTATCTTGGGACTGAGGGAGTAACATCTCCACGAGCATGACCCTAGGGCTAGAGGCACCCTACAAAATAGAACTGGCCGGTTCTCCACAAAGTTTGTATGTGGCATATAAGCCTTGAACTACTTATTTGCTTCGACTCAGCCATGTGTAGATAACCGTGGATGAAAAGTCATTTGAGTTTTTTTTTAAGAAATACCAGTTTAACCGTGGATGAGCTATGCAAATGTCGTTGCTGGTACCTTGACTGCTTCATAGAGCAACATATCTCCCTCGATTACAATATATTTGCTCTCCAAATATTGTGTTTGGTTACATTCCCATTTTGTATCCTGATTCTCATTAATTACATCATAAAACTATAAAGGGGGTCATTTTTTTTTTGACTTGCTTTCTCAAATAAGATGGAATTGGTGAATGGAACACAATTTCAAGGTACTGAGAAGGATTAAATGGTCAGTTATATATGTAGTCCTTGTGTTGCCGCACTGAAACTAGAACTGGAATCAAGTTATCAAATTCATTAAACTGTAAATGCCATTTGTGTTTCTTTAAAAATCCCCAAAAAAGTTATTGTTAGTCAAGTTTTGTTGAGTTTGTTGCAGTGAACAAGTTAGAACAGTCATCCCCAGTGCAACTTGGGGTATCAACTCTGCGTACATTTTCGTACAAATAGCGTATGTATCATTTGGACATGCTTAATAATACTTTGAATGAAATTTGTGAACTATGTATTTTCTGAAAATTGCAAATAGACAATGCAAACCATGATTCTATCATTCTTAAATATAATAACCTGTTGGCACTAATATTCTCCTAACATATTCCTGGCAGCTAATACAACGTTCCTTATACTACCCTTCCCCAATTTGAAAAGGCTGGCACATATTCCTAGGTCAATGATTTAATCAAAGTTCCCTGAGTTTTGTATCAAAAAAGATATACCACTAGAAACATCAAATCTTATATTTTCTAATTGTATAACCTTTTGTGATGTACAATTTGTATTACATTGGTCGAATAGCGATCTAGAGATATGTGTAGGCCTTATAAACAACAAAGAGAGACATAATATATGATTTCCTAGCCTGCACATCACTACTAAGCTACCTATCCCGAGGCCCCCGCGTCGTCCCCGCTAGGGCGACTCAGGCGGCGCCCTAAACCCAGCCGCCCGGGGCACACACTCCCTCTTCCCCTCCCTCCGCCGCCGCCGAGGGACGCCGCCAGCCTAAGCCCGAAGGTCGACGGCGGTGGCGGAGGACATCACCTCTCACCCGCGTCTCTGGGGTTGTGCGGGGCCCCAAATTGTGTGGAGGCACGCCCGATTCGATCGGCACGACGGCGATGGCTGTGGCACGGCGGCGTCAGAGGCGGCGAAGGCTGCGGGCGCGGCGGCTAGCCCTGTTCGGACGGCGGCGGCGCGCCATCTTCCTTTGGATCAACGGCGACGGCGTGGAGGGCCGGTTGGTCGCATCGGCGACACCTCCGGTCAGATCTGTTCTGGCCGGTGCAGCCGGCGGTGGTGGTCATCTCTTTTGTTAGGGGTGGTTGGCTTGCGGTTAGGCGGTCGGATCTCGAGATTCGTCATCTAGTCCAGGCTACGAGTCGGGGAGACATAGTTGCCGGTGAAACCAAGCCATTGGCGGGCGATAGCGACGTTTTGCGCCGTTACCTCGATGAAGGCATCGTCATGTAACTGTTGTCGACCCACTCGTGCTGCTTCGAGGGAAACCCTAGGAACTGGTCTTTGATAGGACAATGGAGGTACTATGATGTCGTTTCTCTCTTGGGAGCATCGTTTGTGGAGCAACGCTGGAAGACAGAGGCAGGAGGTGGAGTGGCTCCGTCTTGCACGGAGCTTCGGTGAGCTGTCAAGTCATGCCTGGCTGACAGGTGCTACGCCGAGTCATGTCTGGTTGGTAGATGCTACGCACGACAAATCTTTCAGAGTCTTCGCGTCTGGACGGACGACACAGGGCGGTGGCATCGTTGGGCGCCGTGGTGGCGTCGACGGATGTCCGGGCTGGCAAAGATGATGCGGATCTCTCTCCTGAAGATGGCTCAGTGGTCTGATGATGATGTCGGCTCCTAAACGGTGTGCATGTCATGTGCGCTTTAGGTAGGCTGCACCGGCTGTTGGTCCCGATATGTTATGTGGATGGATCAGCGACGACACCGATATTAGATATGGGAATCGAGTTTGTAGGTGTGGGTGGTGTTTTTGGGAGGATTGATGTATATTCTTATATTAGACCTAAGTGGAATAATTAATAAAGATGTTTGCATGCATCAACTGATGCAGAGGCCGGGGGTTTAACCTCCTTTAAAAAAACTTAAAAAAAAACTAAGCTACCTATCCAGACAAAAATCTATCACTTCTTAACTTCATTTTTGATGCCTCATATAATCACAGAAATTTCTACTATTTATCATTAAAAAAGAGACGGGCGTGGCAACACACGCCTACCACCGGCAAACAAGAAAGTGAGCCATTGACCTCATAGCTCCTGAGATTAATACTTCCACTTCAATCAAAAGAGCTAAGACACAATACACACACTTGTAGGCTGTTAGCGTCTGCCAGGGGAAGCGATGCTTTCCTCATACAGCACAGCACATCGGAATGTCAAGCTTCTACTATAGACCAAGCCGAATCCATTGAGGCTCTCCGTGCGGCCTGTTACAGGCGCATATGCACACAACTCGAAGCTTGGTTCTTGAGACGGGACTATGCATGGTTGTATAATGATGTGGCGACCATTGTCAGTGACATCGAGTAAACCAACCCATTCCTCGAAGCGCATGAATTTGGGGATGATTGGTGGCAGCTCAAACAGATCAATTCGACAATGTAGATCCCATGCTTTGGTATCATGCCCGTGTAGCAGCCAGATGTCATACCGACGAGGCAACTCATTGTTGACCACTTCAGTATCAACATGGAAGAGGCATAGACGCCCGCCTAATTCTGTCAAGTAGTGCTGATCTTGATAGTATTTCTTATTGTTAAGTGGCGGCAACGACAAGGTATCAAACATCTCGTCGTTGAGGTTGAAGGAGAAGACGTACATCTCTTCCGGCAAAGAGATTGGCTTACGCTTGGCCAACCAATACACATGCCCTTGTGTAAAGACGCTCATGTCATGCATGTTGTTTGGCCAACCATGTAGGTTCTCCCAAACACAACCCTTCGCTGGCCTCCAGCGCGCAGGGATGGAGTTGATCTCATAGACCTCGCACCCCGCGGACCAGGGGAGGTAGTAGACACGCACAACTTTGTGCGTCCTGGTGCGCGTATCGTAACCTAGCCCTATGCCCGCGGTATTGGGGCCACACGGGGCCCGGCTCTCAGGGAGCTCTACTATTCTGCCGGTGGATGGGTTGAGCACGTAGTGCATTCTCGCCGCTAGGAGGATGACGAGGCCCCGGCATTGATGCGAGACGAGGCATGGGTCTAGCTTGCCCACGCGGCGCTGAACGCTGTGACAGGGTAAGGCCTCCATGAGGGTTGTTACGATTGGGTTGTCCGGCGACCATGTCTGCATCTTCACACGTCCCCCAGGTGAGCGCGAGTCCTTCAAGAACAGGACCCTTGGACCGCTGTGGCGGTTGGCGAGGCTAAGGTGAAGGTCGGCGAAGTCATGGGAGGCAAGCGCTGCGGCCCAGCCGCGTGAGAGGCAGCGGCACCTGTGCACGAACTTGGCAGGCAACCGTGCGAAGATGTTCTGGATGACATCGTCGGGGAGGATGGGGCATGGACGATCCTCCACGGGGGCCGGTGCAGCCCCGGACGGCCGCCGGCGGCGGCGGGCGTTTGTTTGGAACATGCACGCACACGTACGGAATAGATCGATCGCACAGGAAACACGCCGGAAGCGCACGTACACGAGATCTCGACCGAAGTACAAACAGATCGGTGCGCTTCTGTTTCTCGTGTTGATCCCGTATTCCCGTGGGCACACGTACGTATCTATATCCGCGGGTTTCTGTGAGTTCGTACGTGGGTCGGTTATAGCTACGCAACCGACAGTTTTTTTTTTTGCAGTTTCCACTGTCATTTTGATCTAGCTTTAGACTAGCCACAATGCATAGTAACATACACTAATAACATACACATATCCCTATACTATGTTACTACCTTCATAGTGGATAGTAACATAAGTGTGGTAACATACAAAGCTTCATTTATTAGGTTATAGACTCATATTGCCTCATTAACTCATTGCTACATAATCAAATTTGTTGAGTTGGACTCGATGTTACTGCTGAAGTTACTCCCACTGTAGCTAGTCTTAGAGTGCAATGCGGATGCTTTCCAGGTTTGATTAGGCATATTTTCTTCTCTCGTGCTTCGTCAGCTTTCAGATAGGGGGCTGCTACGCGTCGGCCGGTGGATCTTTTAAAAATGTTCACCGCCTAGCGAGCCATTCGATTGCGTGATGTGAGTCGTTCAACCCTCCTCTCTAATTTCCTGCAACGATACT
This sequence comes from Triticum dicoccoides, assembly GCF_002162155.2. Classification (NCBI taxonomy): domain Eukaryota; kingdom Viridiplantae; phylum Streptophyta; class Magnoliopsida; order Poales; family Poaceae; genus Triticum; species Triticum dicoccoides. The sequence continues at coordinate 657,041,099 of NC_041393.1, forward strand.
CTTGTTTTAAGATCTGGTCTTGTCTGATTTTCTGCAACAAGACCTTTGTTGCAAAACCTCTCCTACAATTTCTGCAACAAGACCCATGTTACAAAACCTCTTCTTCTTTAGTCTTTTGCAATAAGACCCTTACAAAAATTGCAACAACATCTTCCGCCGCGTCTAATTTTCTGCAACAACATTTCTCACGCGTCTAATTTTCTGCACCAACATCTTTCACGCGTCTAATTTTCTGCAACATCTTTCACGCATCTAATTTTCTGCAACAAGAATCCTTGTTGCAAAAATTGCAACAACATCTTTCGTTGCGTTTAATTTTCTGCAGTAGGACCCTTGTTGCAAAAATTACAACAAAACTTCCTGCCACGTCTAATTTTCTGCAACATGACTCTGGTTGCAAAAAATTACAACAAATATGTTGTTGCAACACTGAGCTCGAGGAGGCAACAGCCCTGGACAACGACACTCCTCCAGGACAGCGGCAAAATTGAGCGACGAGCGACTGCAGATACGGCTCCAGCCATAACAACTGCTACAGGGCGGTGCCGATGATGGTCGGGGATGGCTCGTTGACGCAGATCCACGGCCCCAAGTTGCGAACTTCATGGGCGTCACTGCCGCTTGCAGTAGCCATGCTCGGCTTGCATCAGCGCAGCCCGCACGGTGGCCAGCCTTGCATGATAAAGAGGGGAAAGAGAGGGCGGACCTCGTAGCAACCCGAGGTTGCGATGCAGCGACGAGCTCTGCCTAGCTAGTGCACTACCAGCAGACTCGCCAAGTACACTTGTTGGGCGGCGCGATGAGCAGCTCGATGGCGGCCAGGGGCACAAATGAGGTGAAAAGGAGAGGATACGGTAGGGGAAGGGTCTGCGGTGGAGATTTTTCTAGGAACATTGTGGTTGGGCACCACGTCACATGAAACAAGCGAACCGCCGGATGGGAGCTAAGAAAATCGGCCGGTGGATCTGAATCATTTCCCTTTCAGATATGATTGAGGCGACCGAGAAAATTCTAATTGGTTATGTGGCCAGCTACTATATCACAAACGGGATAACAATGCTTCTAATGCACGTGAGCAGGACACATGAGAAAATTCTATTTGGCACTCAATAGTTTTTTTTTTTAGTTGGGCTCAAGAGTTGTTTTAATGTGTAGTCCGCAACCCCTCCCTCCTTCACCAGTTTTGGGAACCTTTGGGATTTCTCTTTCTTTTTTACTTCTATTTTTCATGACTTTTAAAATATTATCCTTTCCCCCTTTTATTATTTTTTAATAATTGTGAAGATTTGTTATATCATTAAAAATGAAACACGCAATTTTTTTAAAATCAAGAACATTTGTGATTTTTCTAAAATACAAGAACTTTCTGTAATTTGTGAAAAAAATATTTACGGACATTTTTTCATTCATGAACATCTTTTTTATTCGTTATTTTGTAAAAGTTGGGAACATTTCCAAATTAATGGAATAAAATGGAAACATCTTCAAATGCAAAAAAAACATTTGTAATGTTCATGAACATTTTATAAACTGGCAAATATTTTAGGGCATCTCAATCTCACCGAATCGCCTCCAAATGTCCGGACCGGAAGGCGGACAGTTTTAGCCCTCTAACACGGCTCACCAAATTGGGTCGGGTCGGTCTAGACGGCCGAAATCCCACCCGAGAACCCCTCTCCAGCTCCAGAGCCATTAGCATTCACAGCAGCTTCACCGGCCTCCCGCTTACCCGCATTCACGTCGTCGCATCTCCTGAGAATCCTACTCTAGCCATAAAGCCGTCCGGCTCCCCCAAACTCTATGCTCTCACAAATGATTCACTCCTAAAGTTGTCGCACATCACGCATCACCTGCCGTCGCGATGGGCAAGAAGAACAAAGCAGAGAAGACTGGAGCGTGGTGGTTTCTCTATGGATACCGCGCGGACCAGACGCAGCCACGCCAGGTTGGAGAAACCACCAATGCCAGTGTTGTTTCTCCGTGGACACCGCTTTTTATTTTTGACAATCAATACCATGATATATTTATACTAGCGAATTGTATAAGGTAGAGATACATGAGCTGACAACAACGAATGCAAAATAAAATCTAAAAAGAACAAGCAAATCTTGTACAGGATAGCGCTTGTTTTTTTTGAGAGAGAAATGCCATCGTGGCGGTTTATATTTCATGTGGAAACAGGGCTACATTGTTTGAGAGTACATCAAGAAAAAGTCCGGAGCCTCGTTCTGCCACACCATGGTTCTCAAGGTCTCCGACTTTGTAGCCAACAAATTAGTCGTCATATTCCTCCATGTTGCACGATCCCTCTGGCTCAACAGGATAGCGCTCGTTAAAAGAACCAGTGTTGTTTCTTTTAACAGAACACACTGACCGTTTTCTTTTTCAGGCGCGCGAAACAAGCGGTTTCTTTTTTTAGTGGCCTGCTTTTATGTACCGTAGCAACGATAAATGGGCCGGCCCGGATGGAAGCTATATATATATGCATATGCATGCGTCGCTGAGAGCTCTCAAGACACACGATGCACCGAAACCCTGGTATGCTCCTCCGCGCCGCCGGCTCCCTTCTCCGCCCCACCGCCGCCGCAGTTCCACGAGCCCTGACGAACGCAGCACGGATTCCCCCACCGACGCGGCGTCCTCTCTTATCGGCACACTGCCGGTACAAGGGGACTTGCAACGGCAAGGAAGAGACCACAGTACCCGTGGACATCAAGGAGCAGCCGGGCGCCTACGAGTACCTGGTGGACGTGCCCGGCGTCTGCGCTCGTGATCTCAGGGTGGAGCTGGTTCCTAACCACGTCCTGCAAGTCATCTGGGAGCGCCTCGAGGAGGAGCCCTGCGTCAGGTACCTTCGGAAGGACCGCCCCATGGGCGTGCTCGACGAGTACTTCGTGCTCCCGCAGGATGCGGACCTAGCGAGGGTGTCGGCGGTCTGCCGTGATGGCCTCCTCAGGGTGACCGTCCAGAAGCTGCCGCCCCCAGGACCGGTCGAGATCCCCAGAGCCATCAAGGTCATGTCCTAGTCGTGGATGTTAGCTGTAGCTACTATTTCGATATATTTGTGCAATTCATTCGTGTACTTCCATATTAATTATTGTTGTGGTAGTTCATCTAAAAAAGAAGATTTGTGTTATTTGCGCTGTATTTCTTTTGCTTTCAAAAAAATTAGGTCGTGTCGAACAAAAGTGTTTATAATTATATTAATATCTCGGCTTGATGAATTAATGGAGGCAAACTAAAATAAGTTGTGCGACTGATGTGCATCTCTGCCATGTATTTGTGTAATACAAAAATATAAAAGGCCGGATGGATCTTTCGGTGGTGAACACGTGATGGCACGACCCCTCTCGACCGCGACCGCGTCGCCCCCACGGACGGCCGGCCGCGCCTCCCCCCCTTCCCCGCGAGCGTTCCCCCACTCTCCTACTCCTTCCTGCCGCCGTCGCCGGCGGCCGCCGCGGGCCTGGCCTGGGCGATGTTGGTGGCGGCGGCCCCCGGCCTTCCCCATCTAGGGTTTCTCTTGCGCGGGACGGAGCGGCTTCGGGTGGTGTCTTCAGGCGGCGGCGGTCCTGCGCGGCGGTGTGGTTTCGTGTCACAGGCAGG
>NC_041393.1:657045148-657047559 GCF_002162155.2 Triticum dicoccoides
GCCCCATTTGTGTCGGGGCGGGCCGACAACGTGCGTGAAGTCGGCGTGGCCCTCAGGAGGCGGTGGCGAGCGGCGATGAACGGCGGGGTGCTGGCAGCGTCGACGCCAGCCTCCTAAAGCGTGGCCGGCGGGGCTTAGCGGGCCCGTTTTGGGCCTGGCCGGGCCAGGGGTGGCCTTGTATGCCCCGCTGTCGTGTCCGGACGGCTACCATGATGGTGCCGGGGGCGCGGGCCTCCCGCACGACGGTGGTGGAAGGTGCTTCCCTCCCGCTCGGCCTTGGTGTTGCTGCTCCCGTCTCTTGGATCTTCTCTCCGGTCTTCTTGGCATCATGTGGGTGCTCGCAGCGAGACGGCGTTGGTGGCGGCGCAGCCGTGATGGCGCATGGTTGGGCGGTGGTTTGGCTGGTCGGCTCCGGTTGGCCGGTGGGGTTTGGCGCGCGGTAGAAACCCTTGCCAGTTCGTCCGGCTCCGGTGTGGTGACACCAGCGGGTGCCACTATCCCTTCTTGGAGGGTGTCGGGAGTAGCTATCCCCCACCTCCCTCCGCGTACTGGGGAAAACCCTAGGACTTGTCCGGGCAGCAGCGTCGTCGGTGTCGCATCCCTTCTTGGAGGTGCTGCTTAGTTCGCGGTAGATCGGAGCCTCGGGCTGTGGTGGTTTGTTTTCAGAGGGCCCAGCGGTCGCGGGTCTTCCGTGCTTTGTTGAGCTGCCGCTGTTGGCATTTATTTCTTCTTATTTTTCTTTGGGCTTGATGTGCTGTTCGCCCTAGCATTACGATGTGTACAATGGTGGTTTGCTCTGAAATAGAAAGCGGGGAACCCTTTTTCGTTAACAGGTGATGGCACCAATGGATAAGGTCAATTTTGGTGAATGTTGTGTCCGTAGTGTCTGAAAATTGTGTGAACTTACCTCGAACTAATACTTAAGCAAGTTGTGTTTTCCCCTAGGGTGCCAACCTAGGGTTTTCTAGTCCTACGACGGCTAGCGGCTGTGAGTATCCACTCTGGTCCTGACACCGTTCTCACATCCCCATCCTTCTCCCTCCACTTTCACATCCTTCTCGAGGTGATCTCAGCGATAACTTTGGTTGTCTACCGGGCCTTCGATGGAATCAGAGCGGGGAGGGTTTGGGGGTTCCCATCTAGTTCTGGAGATGATTGCCACAAGAGGAGGGAGTGGATCGCATGGGGTGGAATTAAAGAATCCGTCTAACCTGATAGGTCGATTGAACCTTCAGGATGATGATCTGATTGATCTAGTTTGGGAAGATGAGACCGATGCTACTGAAATCAAGCCAAAGTGGCTGGTGCTGGGATGCGTGCCAACAGCAAAAACATCCAGTCAAAGTGCTTTGATAGGGGACATGCGAGCGGCCTGGAACCCGACATAAAGGATGGTCTGGACAAGGATCGGCACAATTGATAGTATAGGTGATCTTAAGGCTCCTAGATGGTATGCATGCCATATTCTTTAAAATGTTTTGGCACATCTTTGGAGGCGAGATCACTAAGAGGTTTTGCAGGCTCTGTATTCAGGAGTTATCCCGGATCGATGGAATGATACAGCAGTAGTTCTTATAGCGAAGGTTGATGCATTTGAATCAATTACTCAATATCGACCCATCATTTTATGTAATGTTAATACAAATTGTTTCCAAGATTGTTGACTAACAAGGCAAAGCTAATCCTCACTGAAATAATTCCATATACTTTGAGTGCATTTTTCCCTGGACGGTTAATTACAGATAATATTCTAGTGGCATATGAGTGTGTTCACAAGATTAAAAATGAGAGAGAAGGCTAGACAAGTCTATGTGTTGTGAAACTAGACATGCATAATGCTTATGATAGGTTCGAATGGATTTTGTCTTTCTTTCAAAAATATGATGCTCAAGTTGGGCTTTCAGTCTCATTCGGTCGATCTAATCCTAAGTTGTGTATCCTCTGTGAGGTACACTGTGAGATGCTTTTCTTAGGAGACAAATAGATATACCCCCTTGACAAGAATGCGGCAAGGTAATCCTCTCTTACCATATTTGTTTTTACTATGTGTTGAAAGGCTTTCTAGTTTACTCCATTATGAAGAAGAAGTTGGTGGCGTTGATTAATTGGGTTAGGGTGTGTAGAAATGCAACGTCAGTTTCACACCTACTTTTTGATGGCAATTCCCTAATTCTCATGAAGACGGATATGTTGAATGTAGCTACCTTATAGGAGGTACAGGATATTTACTATGCAAATTCTGGACAATTGTTGAGTAGATCCATATCAAGTATATTTTTTAGTCCAAATACATCTATACAACTAGAGCTGAAATCTTCCAAGAACTCCATAATGACAATGAGTATACTATCTAGAGCTGAAATCTTCCAAGAACAGATCCATAATGCCAAATGAGACCATATCAGTTAAGT
>NC_041393.1:657047797-657055861 GCF_002162155.2 Triticum dicoccoides
GTTGAGAGAATTTGGACATGGATTTGTGGATGGTTGGAGAAGCGGCTTTCCTAGGAGGGAGGGAGATCTTGTAAAAGGCGGTGGCTTAGGTGATCCTTGCATTTTAGAATGTCAGTCTTCTTTATTCTGAAGGGTGTATGTAAAAAAAAATATTGATGTCATTGCAAAATTCTGGTGGGGAGATGATGAAGACAGAAGAAAATCCATTGGTATGCATGGTGGAAACAATCTGTACCAAAGAACTTGGGAGGCATGGGGTTCCGGGATATGCAATCATTTAATTTGGCCATGCTAGCGAAACAATGTTGAACATTTATCACTTTCCCGGAATCTCTTTGTTATCAAGTCCTGCGGTATAAATATTATCCTGATGGTAATTTGTAAAGAATGGGGCCTCATTTACTTGGCAGATAATCTATTAGGCTGGTCATAGTGGGGAGTATTGATACGTCTCCAACGTATCTATAATTTATGAAGTATTCATGCTATTATATTACCCATCTATGGTGTTTTATATGCATTTATATATCATTTTATATGATTTTTGGGACTAACCTATTGACCTAGAGTACAGTGCCAGTTTCTGCTTTCTCCTTGTTTTTGTGTTTTACAGAAAAGGGATACCAAACGGAGTCCAAATGACGTGCCAATTTTTGAGGATTTTTTATGGACCAAAAGAAGACCACGGAGCATCGGAGTTGAGGATAAATTAACAAAATTAAAAGGCGCAAGCATAAATATTTCACATCATGAGTTCATTACATAGTTTTTACAAACCAGACTCCACTACTCAAATATGATATCATTTGAGCATTGGCCTCTACAATTCGGGCTCCCTCGAGGACCTCGCCGAAGTACCTTCTCCCACCTCCGGTGATCCTTGCCTCCGGGCGGCCCTGCGGTTGCAATTTCAGTGGCCTTCATCTTCGCCATTGCATCTTCACGCAGGAAAAGGCCATCTGGGCACCTTCTATGCAGACCGACCGCTTTATGGTGTCAATCCGAGGACGAGCGTTGACCAGCCGCTTGACGAGTCCGAAGTAGCTGCTGGGTATGGGCTCGGCTGGCCACAGTTGAACTATTAAATCCTTCATGGACAACCCCGCAACCCTATGCTGCTCGGTCAGCTGCTTCAGCCTATCGTTGAGGGGCGTCGGATGCTCAGGCGCAAGATACTGCGACCAGAACAGATTCTCCGTCAAGCTCCCCTCTTCGGCTCGGAAGAACTCCGCTGCGTCAGCAACACTCCTCGGCAGATCCGCAAACGCACCTGGAGCCTCCAAACTCGGGTCAGCAAGATATATCTCCTACTTACAAATTTACTCTGCAGAAGAAAGGCCTTACCAGCGGCTATCTGCCTCGCCTGCTGGATCTCCTGGCGGGCGGTCTGGGACTCAATCCAGGCCTCCTTGATATCTTGGAGAGCCTTAGCGAGTTCGGATGCTTGGTCCGAAGTCTTCTGCTCCAAGGACTCGCACTTAGTAATGGCATCCTTGAGCACTTGCTCAACTTCGCCCACCCGAGCCTCATGTTTTCGGCGGGCAGTTTGCTCCACCTCCTTCGCCGCTTTGTCAGCGGCTGCCCTATTCACCTCCGCCTCTTTTTTGGATTGGGCAAGCGCGTGATACATTGCCAATGTATCTATAATTTATGAAGTATTCATGCTGTTATTTTATCATTCCTGGGTGTTTTACAATCATTTTATAGCAACTTTATATCATTTTTTGGGACAAACCTATTGACCCAGTGCCCAGTGCCAGTTGCTGTTTTTTGCTTGTTTTTTACATCACAGGAAATCAATATCAAACGAAGTCAAAACACCGCGTACTTTTTGGAGATTTTTTCTTGACCAGAAGGAACTCAGTGGGCCTGAGCTACACCTGAGGGGTGCCCCGAGGGGGGACAACCCACCAGGGCGCGCCAGGGCCCCCTGGCGCGCCCAGGTGGGTTGTGCCCACCTCGGTGGCCTCCCGCACCCCCTCTTTGCACTATAAATTCCCAAATATTCTGAAACCCTTCGGGGTAAACCAAGATCAGAAGTTCCGCCGCCGCAAGGTCTCTGTATCTGCGAAAGCCAATCTAGACCCCGTTCCGGCACCCTGGCGGAGGGGGGAATCATCTTCGATGGCCATCTTCATCATCCCGACGGCCACCACGATGAGGAGGGAGTAGTGCACCCTCGGGGCTGAGGGTTTGTACCAGTAGCTATGTGTTTGATCTCTCTCTCTCTCTCGTGATCTATATCATGGGCTTTGTTAACATAGTCGGATCATATGATGTTTCTCCCCTCTATACTCTTGTTATGATGAATTGAATCTTTACCCTTCAAAGTTTTGTCTTGTCGTATAGAATATTCAAAGATGAGAACACATGATACATGTATTGCAATATGAATACTTGAGGTGACAATGAGGTATCTTATTGATTCACTTGATATGTGTTATGGCATTCAACTCGCGGATTCCCGCGGTGATATTGGGGTAATCTATGCATAGGGGTTGATGCACGTTTTTCTCTGACGAAAACTTTGGGGTCTCTTTATAGTTCTCTGTGTGGATTGAGTATTATGAATATGAATTTGCTTTGGTGTTATTCTAGTACGAACTGTAGGATAGATCGAACGGAAAAAATAGCTTTGTGTTATTTCAGTACAAACTCTTGAATAGATCGAATGAAAAGAATAGCTTTGAGGTGGTTTCATGACCTACAAACAATTCCTATCTTTTGTTCTCCGCTAGTAGGAACTCGGGAGTGATTCTTTATTGCACTTTGAGGGATAATTATATGATCCAACTATGTTAGCATTGTTGAGAGGTTGCACTAGCGAAAGTACAGACCCTAGGCCTCATTTTTAAGCATTGCAACACCATTTTTGTGCTTGTTTACTATTTTCTACCTTGCTGTTTTCACTACAAGAAAGTCATTAATTTGTGACAGTAACTGTCCGTCACAAACATGCAAAATACTGTCAAGGATGGCTGGTCGTGACGGTCCTGAAATCCGTCATGTATATCGCGTCATAATTTGCCCACCCGCCCATCCTTGACGGATTTTCATTTCCGTCATGAATTGTGACGGTCTGTTGCCGTCACCGATCTGACCCCCGGCCCGCCCAAGGCCCGGTCCTCTGTGACGGACTATTCCGTCATGAATTTACATGACTGTAGAAAGATGAGTCCCATGTGGCATCTCCCACAATCTAACGTGGCGCCAGCGTGGAGCTGATGTGGCACCAGCGTGGAGGTGATGTGACGCCAGCGTGGAGCTGAGGTGGCGCCATGTCAGCCGATGGCATTCGGCCCAGTGTGGTCTGGCCCATTTATTTTTGTACATCCAGGCCTATCACTAGTAGAAAAGGGGGCAATGGTCCAGGACGGTTCATCCCATTAGTCCCGGTTCAATCCAGAACCGGGACCAATGGGGGCATTGGACCCGGTTCTTGAGCCCCGGGGGCCGGCTGGGCCACGTGGGCCATTGGTCCTGGTTTGTCTGGACCTTTTGGTCCCGGTTGGCGGGACGAACCGGGACCAACGTGCCTTGCTCCTGGCCCACCACCATTGGTCCCGGTTGGGGGAATGAACCGGGACCAAAGGCTTCCCTTTAGTCCCGGTTCATGCCACGAACCGGGACCAATTAATTGCCTATATATACCCCGCGAGCAGAGCACTCTCACTGCTCTGTTTTTCGTGGCCGGGAGGAGAGAGCTTTGTGTTGCTCTAGCTCACCTCCTATGCACACGAGGTGTTCGATGGAATGCCCGAGCCACACTACTTAAGCTTTCTCCTCTCCAAGCTCCACCTCCAAGCTTCATTTTTCTCAATATTTGTCTAGGTTTAGCGGTCCGTCACGTCCCGTCCCCGTCTTCACCGCCGTTGATCGCCCGCGTCGCTGGCACCACCGTGGTGAGCCTCTTGTTCTTATCTTCTTTCTGAAAGGAAAAAAAACTCTTACTTGTATGTTTATATAGATACTTGTATAATTTTCTTACTTTTATTATTTCATCTTATATAGTGCGATGGTTTTGGTATCCGCCCCCGTCGGCCCTAGTCCTGTCTATGATTCAGATGTGGTATATATTATCTTTTCATAACTATTGGTTCATTTATTGTTTATGACAATTATGCCGACCAACGTGACATAGATTTTATTTATCTAGGAGGTTGTTGGACCGGAAATTCCAACCGACCCTATTGTCGAGAGGTTAAATTTAGTTGAAGAAGAAAACAATTTGTTGAAGGAAAAAATTAGAAAAACTGAGGAGGAGAAGATGATATTGGAGTTGCATGTTGCGGATGTCGTCGATGATCACAAGATCAAGATGGATGCAATGCACTTGAAGATTAGAAAGATTAGAAAATATGCCATTCATACCGAGGCTTGGTATCATTATGCCGTTGGATCAGTTGTTACATTGGTTGCGATTATGATCGCATTTGTTTTCGCATTGAAATGTTTTACATAGTTTCGGTGTATGGTTTAATTAATTTAGATGCTCTGCAAAGCTTTATGTTGTTAGATGAGAACTATGTATGTACTTTGGTTTTAATGTGATGATGAACTTCTATTAATTTGGTCACTTAATTATATAATGCACGCAGATGAACCGGCAATGGATGTACGGTTCAAGACACACCTCCGAGTACATTATGGGCGTGCATGATTTTCTCGAAGTGGCTGAGGCAAACAAGCAGAATGGTTTTATGTGTTGTCCATGCCCTGTATGTGGGAATACGAAGTCTTACTCTGACTGGAAAATCCTCCACACCCACCTGCTTTACAAGGGTTTCATGCCACACTATAATGTTTGGACGAGGCACAGAGAAATAGGGGTTATGATGGAAGATGGCGAAGAAGAAGAGTACAATGACAACTATGTGCCCCCTGAATACGGTGATGCTCCTGAAGATCAAGAGGAACCAGACGATGTGCACAATGATGCTGCAACGGGCGAAGCTGCTGAAGATCAAGAGGAACCAGACGATGTGCCCAATGATGATGATCTCCGCCGGGTCATTGTCGATGCAACGACGCAATGCGAAAGTCAAAAGGAGAAGCTGAAGTTCGATCGCATGCTAGAGGACCACAAAAAAGGGTTGTACCCCAATTGCGAAGATGGCAACACAAAGCTGGGTACCGTACTGGAATTGCTGTAGTGGAAGGCAGAGAATGCTGTGCCTGACAAAGGATTTGAGAAGCTACTTAAAATATTGAAGAAGAAGCTTCCAAAGGATAACGAATTTCCCGACAGTACATACGCAGCAAAGAAGGTCGTATGTCCTCTAGGATTGGAGGTGCAGAAGATACATGCATGCCCTAATGACTGCATCCTCTACCGCGGTGCGTACAAGGATCTGAACGCATGCCCGGTATGCGGTGCATTACGGTATAGGATCAGACGAGATGACCCTGGTGATGTTGACGGCGAGCCCCCCAGGAAGAGGGTTCCTGCGAAGGTGATGTCGTATGCTCCTATAATACCACGGTTGAAATGTCTGTTCAGAAACGGAGAGCATGCCAAGTTGATGCGATGGCACAGTGAGGACCGTAAGAAAGACGGGAAGTTGAGAGCACCCGCTGACGGGTCACAGTGGAGAAAAATCGAGAGGAAGTACTGGGATGAGTTTGCAAGTGAGCCAAGGAACGTATGGTTTGCTTTAAGCGCGGATGGCATTAATCCTTTCGGGGAGCAGAGCAGCAATCACAACACCTGGCCCGTCACTCTATGTATGTATAACCTTCCTCCTTGGATGTGGATGAAGTGGAAGTTCATTATGATGCCAGTTCTCATCCAAGGCCCTAAGCAACCCGGCAATGACATTGATCACGTACTTGCTATGGTCAATGATTTACACGTAATCTTTGGAAAGGGTCCGGGCGGACTAGCTGTTCCGAGTGACGCTGGGGGACACGCACCCATGTGGAAGAAGAAATCTATATTTTGGGACCTACCCTACTGGAAATACCTAGAGGTCTGCTCTTCGATCGACGTGATGCACGTGACGAAGAACCTTTGCGTGAACCTGCTAGGCTTCTTGGGCGTGTATGGGAAGACAAAAGATACAGCTGAGGCACGGGAGGACCTGCAACGTTTGCACGAAAAAGACGGCATGCCTCCAAAGCAGTATGAAGGTCCTGCCAGCTATGCTCTTACCAAAGAAGAGAAGGAAATCTCCTTTGAATGCCTGCTTAGTATGAAGGTCCCGACTGGCTTCTCGTCGAATATAAAAGGAATAATAAATATGGCAGAGAAAAAGTTTCAGAACCTAAAGTCTCATGACTGCCACGTGATTATGACGCAACTGCTTCCGGTTGCATTGAGGGGGCTTCTACCGGAAAACGTCCGATTAGCCATTGTGAAGTTATGTGCATTCCTCAATGCAATATCTCAGAAGGTGATCGATCCAGAAATCATACCAAGGCTACGGAGTGATGTGGTGCAATGTCTTGTCAGTTTCGAGCTGGTGTTCCCACCATCCTTCTTCAATATCATGACGCACGTCCTAGTTCATCTAGTTGACGAGATTGTCATTCTGGGCCCCGTATTTCTACACAATATGTACCCCTTTGAGAGGTTCATGGGAGTCCTAAAGAAATATGTCCGTAACCGCGCTAGGCCAGAAGGAAGCATCTCCATGGGCCATCAAACAGAGGATGTCATCGGGTTTTGTGTTGACTTCATTCCTGGCCTTAAGAAGATAGGTCTCCCTAAACCGCGGTATGAGGGGAGACTGACTGGAAAAGGCACGCTCGGAAGGGACTCAATAATATGCAGGGACGGATATTCTTGGTCTCAAGCACACTACACAGTTCTACAGAACTCTACCTTGGTGACCCCGTATGTCGATGAACACAAGAACAGTCTGCGCTCCAAACACCCGGAGCAGTGCGACGACTGGATTACATGTGAACACATCAGGACTTTCAGCAGTTGGTTGGAAGCACGCATCAGAGGTGACAACACTGTTTGTGATGAGCTGTACTTGTTATCCAGGGGACCATCTTTGACTGTATTGATTTGGAAAGGATACGAGATAAATGGGAATACATTTTACACGATTGACCAAGATCAAAAGAGCACCAACCAAAACAGCGGTGTTCGCTTTGATGCAACAACCGAGAGGGGAAATGACACATATTATGGTTACATAGTGGACATATGGGAACTTGACTACGGACATGATTTTAAGGTCCCTTTGTTTAAGTGCAAATGGGTCAATGTGTCAGGAGGCGGGGTACAGGTAGACCCACAGTACGGAATGACAACAGTGGATCTGAAAAATCTTGGGTACACTGACGAACCGTTCGTCCTAGCCAATGATGTGGCACAGGTTATCTATGTGAAGGACATGTCTACCAGACCGAGAAAGAGAAAAGATAAGGAAGCGAATACATCATACGATGAGCCAAAGCGCCACATAGTTCTTTCAGGAAAAAGGGACATCGTGGGAGTGGAGGACAAGACAAACATGTCTGAATATTATGAAAAGTTGCATGAAATTCCTCCCTTTAAAGTCAAGGCTGACCCCATCATCCTGATAAACAATGAAGATTATCCATGGTTACGGCGCAATAAGCAAATGACACAAGCGAAGAAAAAGTGAAGACTTTCTCCCGCAACTATTATGATGATGCCATGCCAACATTGTAACTGACGAGTATGATACCATTGTCCGTTTTGTACATGCACATGCTATGTGTGGGTCAATTTATGATACCATGCCAACTTTCAACTTTTCCAGAGTTCATTCGAAATGCTTTAATGTCTTATGGTTCGGCCCTCGTAATAATTAAAAATAGCAACAATAAGTATTTTGTTGTAAGTAGAAACAAAATAAAATAAATAAAGCAAGAAAGAAAACAAAAAAACAAAAAAAGTGGAAAGTTTATAATTTTCCTAAAACTAAAAGCAAAAAGAATTAAAAAATAAAGCAAAAAATAAAAGAAAATAAATAATGCAGAAAACAAAACAAAAAAACAACAATAAGTATTTTGTTGTAAGTAGAAACAAAATAAAATAAATAAAGCAAGAAAGAAAACAAAAAAACAAAAAAAGTGGAAAGTTTA